>NC_057794.1:351602007-351742877 GCF_018294505.1 Triticum aestivum
CATAGGGGTTGATGCACGTTTTCGTCCTTCTTTCTCCAGTAGAAACCTTTGGGCACTCTTTGAAGTTCCTTGTTTTGGATTGAATATTATGAATCTGAAGTTGTTTTATGCATATCGTATAATCAACTCACAGATACTTGTGGTGACATTGGAGTATTTAGGTGACATTAGAGTTGGTTGATGTGTATCCTGTGGTGTTATTTTAGTACAAACTCTAGGCTGTTTGTGACACTTATAGGGATGGCTCAATAGATTGATTGGAAAAGATAACTTTGAGGTGGTTTCGTACCCTACAACAATTTCATCTTATGTTCTCCGCTAGATAAGAATTTTGGAGTGATTCTTTGTCGCACGTTGAGGGATTGTTATATGATTCAATTATGTTAGTACTGTTGAGAGATTGCACTAGTGAAAGTATGAACCCTAGACCTTATTTTCAAGCATTGCAATACCATTTGTGCTCCATTTTATCACTTTCTACCTTGATGTTTTTATATTTTTAGACTACAAAAACCTATATCTACTATCCATACCACACTTGTATCACCACCTCTTCGCTGAACTAGTGCACTTATACAATTTACCATTGTATTGGATGTGTTGGGGACATAAGAGATTTCTTGTATTTCATTGCTGGGTTGTTTGAGAGAGACCATCTTCATCCTATGCCTCCCACGGATTGATAAACCTTAGGCCATCCATTGAGGGGAAATTGCTATTGTCCTACAAAATTCTGCGCTTGGAGGCCCAACACGAGTCTACAAGAATAAGTTGTGTAGTAGACATCATAGAGACAACAATGACCAAGATTGTTATCTGCAATTTCCTTCTTCTTTTGCCCCTGTGTCTTCCGGGTGTTGCGGCATGTGGCATTTTAAATTATCTGGAATATATAAGAAAATTATTATCCACACCATTGTAAATTTGTCGTCATATTATCCATTGACATTGTAAATTTGTTGTCGTATTATCCACTGCCACATGCACCATTTTAAATTATCCAGAATACGAGTTGAAAACAGGCTAAAATCACATTCTCAGGGAGGTACGAACAAAACAAATGCTAACATTGAGAGGGGCCATGGGATCACAAGCAAACATCCTTGTCCAGGTGCTTTAACCCCATGTTAAACAACAATTCGGCCGCCATTAATGGAGAAGTTGTGAGCGAGGTGGGCAGCGGGTGGATGGAGGTCAAAGAGCTCGCTTCCCGGTGAGCATGCACGGTGAACTGCTCGCATGCGTCCCGTTGAGCCTGCGCGGCAGACTGCTCGCACGCGTCCCATTGAGCCTGCGTAGTGGACTTCTCGCGCTCGTCCTGTCTAATCAAACAGTTGCACGGATGCCACCGACTATGGTTAAATTTTGGCACAAAATACAAAAAGGACCAATAAACAAGGACCGAGGTAGTACTCTCCAATAAAAAGAGGGATGCATCGCCACATGTAAATGGTTACAGGAACACCCACAGTTCAAAAAATACAACTGTTTGTGATAGTGACTTGTCAACTATTTGTCCCAAAAGGCCTATGTTGGCTATTAGTGTGTGCACATTGTCTCAAATTGGACGATTTTTTACCACGGCATATATGTGCTATGTCATGAAACCATGCCAAGTCTCATGAATTTTATGTGAGTTTTGGATTTACGGGGATTTAAAAACCAAGATTCTCAATGTTTGAGGCTGAGGCAGGACGCCGAGACATTTGTAATTCATTCCCATTCCTGGAACCTAAACATGCACCCAAGGACACATGTATGATTTTTCAACCCATTCTGGTGCACTGGAGCATGTGCTTGTAGTTCAAATTTTAATTATGGACATTAAATGCCTAGACAACTCAATTGTTGTATAAAAAAGGCCAAACGAACCATGAATAACTTCATATTTCAGCTCTAATCTCCTATTGGTCTATGTTTCTTGTAGAAAAATACAAGGCGAGAAGAGGTAGCAATTGTCTTTCGCCCACAAGGGAGGCACGTTCCCAACCGGAACCACGAGGCTTCTTGTGAGAAGCTCCGATTTTGTAAGAGGCTTGTACCAAAACTTGCCCCAAAATGGAGAATTTTTTTACCACGACATATATGTGCCATGCCAAGTTTCATGAATTTCAGGTAATTCTTGGACTTAAGGGGATTTAGAAAGCAAGATTAATGTTTGAGGCTGAGCGAGAACGCCAAGACATTTGTAATTCATTCCCATTCCCTGCATGGAAGCTAAACATGCACACAAGGACACATGTATGATTTTTAACCCATTTTGGTGCATTGGAGCTTGTGCTTGTAGTTCAAATTTGAATTATGGACACTAAATGCCTAGAAAACTCAATTAATGTATAAAAAGGCCAAACGAATCCTGAATAATTTCAAATTTCAGCATGAATCTCCTGTTGTTCTATGTTGCCTGTAGAAAAAATACAAGGCGAGAAGAGGCAGTGATTATCATTTTGCCCACAAGGGGGACATGTTCCCTATCGGAACCACAAGGCTTCTTGCGAGAAGCTCCGGTTTGTAAGAGGCTTGTAATAAAGCTTGCCACAATTTGGACAATTTTTTACAACGGCATATATGTGTCGTGTCGTGATTCCATGCTATTTTCATGATTTTCGGGTGAGTTTTGGATTTACAAGGATTTAAAATCAAAATTCTCAATGTTTGAGGCCGAGCCAGGACGCCGAGGCCGTTATAATTCATTCTGATTCCTTGCACGGGACCTAAACATGCACCCAAGGACACATGTATTTATTTTCTAGCCATTTAGGTGCACTGGAGCGTGTATTTGTAGTTCGGTTTTGAGTTATGGACATTAAATGTCTAGAAAACTCATCTAATATATAAAAAGGCCAAACGAAACCTGAATAATTTAAAATTTCAACATGAATCTCCTGTTGTTCTATGTTGCTTGTAGAAAAAAATACAAGGCTAGAAGAGGCAGCGATTATTGTTTCGCCCACAAGGGGGACACATTCTGTATCAGAACCATGAAGCTTCTTGAGAGAAGCTCCAATTTGTAAGAGGCTTATAACAAAGCTTGCCCCAAATTGGACAATATTTGTACCATGACATATATGTGCCATCTCGTGACACCATGCCAACTTTCATGATTTTCGAGTGAGTTTTGGATTTATGGGGATTTGAAAACTGAGATTCTCAATGTTTGAGGCCGAGCCAGGATGCCGAGACAGGTGTAATTCATTCTCATTCCTTGCATGGGACCTAAAGATGTATCCAAGGACATATATATGATTTTTCTAGCCATTTTGGTGCACTGGAGAATGTATTATAGTTCAAATTTGAATTATGCACATTAAATTAATGCCTAGAGAACTCAATTATAATGTATAAAAATGCCAAATGAACCCTGAATATTTAAAGTAGTTCTGGTCAACTCTCTGGCACCCGTGGGTAAGCATTGTGTGCACACGATTCCTTATTTCCTAAGTTTTCCATATTAATGGTGTTATATATCCAAACACGCTATCATTTCCCGCCACTCCCCCAATCGGTTTCCCGCCAGTCCTCCCATCGGTTTCCCACTGCCAGTGTCTGTGGGAATAGAAGGCTAGGTGGAGACACACCAGCTATACCGCAATATACCATTCCAAGCATGCCAATCCGGCAAAGCGTTGCCGTTGTAATCAACCTCCTCGATGAAGAGAACGAGTCGGAGTAGGCCGAAGAGCTAGAATGGCCGTGCGTCGACGAGCACGAGCAGCAGCATGCCGCTGAGCGTGACAATATCATCGCACCCTAGTGCTTGAGCGGGCCAATGTCTACACATGTGTTCATCGCCCCCCATGGAGCAGAGCAGAGCAAGAGTGTTAAAGCGCTGCAGCGCAAAGAGCAGGAGAATGCCGCCGTGCATCAGCTGCGGTTTTCTGCAATTAACTGGGCATCTATCTTGCTCTTAATTAATGAAAAGGCAAAGCTTTTGCTTCTTTTGGCTAGTTTTATGTAAAAAATAATGTAAGTTTGAATGAAAGTGGTCCGGTATGTAAAGATTGTGCACAATTTTTAGAAGCACAAACATGTGTGATAGTAGGGAGTAGGTCCCACATGGTGACTAGTAGGAAACGCCTTAAAGGCGAGGAAGGAACTCTTATCAGCAAGGGGCGGCTTCCCATCTGCTAGCCGAGTCGAATAGAACACACAAGTTAAGCATTCTGGGGCTAGAGCAGTCTAAGGATGGGTAACCGGGTGGGAAGTTGCATATCTCAAGCTTCATTTAAGCGCCATGATACAGTCATTACACACATTTAGCGTCTAAATGTGTCTGTAGTGACCTCTCATGTCGATTATATAAACCTTGAGATCCTTGTTTTGGTAATTTGTAGAATGATGCTTTTTTGTTATTTCTTGTTTTAAAAAATTGGAGAATGATCGAGACCTGTGGGCCAACACAATCTATCCCTTTGACCCAACGTACAAGAAGGGTTTGACCATGATGGGTTCCCCATCTAATCCTTTGACCCAACGTATGAGAAGGGTTAGACCATGATGGGTTCCTCTTGCTCTATGTGGCATGTTAGACCAAAACAAGTTTGAGCACATGCGTTGGATACCCCCTCCCCTCTCCCCCACCGCCTCGAAGTTGGGAAACCGGCATCATATGTCTTGAACGTAGCTTCCTGGGGGTACGATGTTCGGTTTGTAATGTAGTAGGTGCCCCATTGAAGCTGTGCATTGGGGATTTGAACACATCGCACACCACCCATACATATTTTTGGGCCGCTGATAACCCACAAGTATAGGGGATCGTTTGTAGCCTTTTTCGATAAATAAGAGTGCCGAACCCAACGAGGAGCTAA
The DNA here is from genome assembly GCF_018294505.1 of Triticum aestivum. Classification (NCBI taxonomy): domain Eukaryota; kingdom Viridiplantae; phylum Streptophyta; class Magnoliopsida; order Poales; family Poaceae; genus Triticum; species Triticum aestivum. The sequence goes on from NC_057794.1 coordinate 351,606,816, forward strand.
AGGTAGAACAAATAATCCCTCAAGTTCTATCGACCACCGATACAACTCTACGCACACTTAACATTTGCTTTACCAAGAACAAGAATAAAACTATGAATACTTTACAAGAATAAATCTACGAATAAATTGCAAGATAATAAGTAGATAGCCTTTGTCACACAAAAAAGTCATTTGTCCCTAGGCAATCGATAACTAGACCAGTAATGATTCTTGCAATTTAATATGAGGGAGAGGCATGAGATAACATAATTTCTCTACATGGATCATATGCACTTATTATTGGAACTCTAGCACGCATCCACAACTACCAAAGATCATTAAGGTAAAATCCAACCATAGCATTAAGTATCAAGTCCTCTTTACTCCCATACGCAATAGCCGACTTAGTCGGGTCTGTGTATTATGTCACTCACGCCATCCACTATAGGCGAATTATGAACGTGTTGCAACACCCTACAGCGGGGATCCCTCGCATTTGCGCGACACAGAGGGCATTGTAGGACAGCACCATAATAAAATATACACTCATACCAACCAAGATTGTCGATTAGCCCATAGGACAAAATGGATCTACTCAAACATCATAAGATAGCCATATATCATTAGGAAATAATATATAGCATTGAGCACCATGTTTAAGTAGAGATTACAGCAGGGAGAAGAGAAGTTACACCGTTGCATAGAGGGGGAGAGAGTTGGTGTTGACGGCGGCGAAGTTGTTGATGTATATCGCCGTCACGATCCTTGCCCCGGCGGCACCGAGAGAGAGGGGGAGAGAGCCTGATACGTCTCCAACGTATATATTATTTTTGATTGCTCCATGCTATTATATTATCTATTTTGGATGTTAATGGGCTTATTTTTACACTTTTATATTATTTTTGGGACTAACCTATTAACCGGAGGCCCAGCCCAAATTGCTGTTTTTTGCCTATTTTAGAGTTTCACTGAAAAGGAATATCAAGTGGAGTCCAAACAGAATGAAACCTTTGGGAGCATTATTTTTGGAACAAACGTGATCCAGGATACTTGGAGTGGACGTGAAGAAACAATCGAGGAGGCCACGAGGCAGGGGGCGCGCCCACCCCCCTGGGCGCGCCCTCCACCCTCGTGGGCCCCTCGTTGCTCCACCGACCTACTTCTTCCTCCTATATATATCCATATACCCCGCAAACATCCAGGAGCACCACTAAAACCTAATTCCACTGCCGCAACCTTCTGTACAAAAGATCTTGGGGCCTTTTCCGGAGCTCCGCCGGAGGGGGCATTGATCACGGATGGCCTCTACATCAACTCCATGGCCTCTCCGATGATGTGTGAGTAGTTTACTTCAGACCTTCGGGTCCATAGCTAGTAGCTAGATGGCTTCTTCTCTCTCTTTGGATCTTAATACAAAGTTCTCCTCGATTCTCTCGGAGATCTATTTGATGTAACTCTTATTTTTGCGGTGTGTTTGTCAAGATCCGATGAATTGTGGGTTTATGATCAAGTTTATCTGTGAACAATATTTGAATAATCTCTGAATTCTTTTATGTATGATTGGTTTATCTTTGCAAGTCTCTTTGAATTATCAGTTTGGTTTGGCCTACTAGATTGATCTTTCTTGCAATGGGAGAAGTGCTTAGCTTTGGGTTCAATCTTGCGGTGCTCGATCCCAGTGACAGAAAGGGAAATGACACGTATTGTATTGTTTCCATCGAGGATAACAAGATGGGGTTTACATCATATTGCATGAGTTTATCTCTCTACATCATGTCATCTTGCTTACCGCATTACTCTGTTCTTATGAACTTAATACTCTAGATGCATGCTGGATAGCGGTTGATGTGTGGAGTAATAGTAGTAGATGCAGGCAGGAGTCGGTCTACTTGTCACGGACGTGATGCCTATATACATGATCATACCTAGATATTCTCATAATTATTCACTTTTCTATCAATTGCTCGACAGTAATTTGTTCACCCACCATAATACTTATGCTTTCTTGAGAGAAGCCACTAGTGAAACCTATGGCCCCCGGGTCTATTCTCCATCATACAAGTTTCCCATCTACTTTATTTTGCTATCTTTTACTTTCAATCTATATCATAAAAATACCAAAAAATATTTATCTTATTATTATCATCTCTATCAGATCTCACTCTTGCAAGTGGCCGTGAAGGGATTGACAACCCTTTTATCACGTTGGTTGCGAAGTTCTTATTTGTGTGTGTAGGTACGAGGTGAATCGTGCGTGATCTCCTACTGGATTGATACCTTGGTTCTCAAAAACTGAGGGAAATACTTACGCTGCTTTACTGCACCACCCTTTCCTCTTCAAGGGAAAACCAACGCAGTGCTCAAGAGATAGCAAGAAGGAATTTTGGCGCCGTTGCCGGGGAGATCTAGGCCAAGTCAAGACATACCAAGTACCCATCACAACTCTTATCCTTCGCATTACATTGTTTGCCATTTGCCTCTCGTTTTCCTCTCCCCCACTTCACCCTTGCCGTTTTATTCGCCCTCTTTTTCCGTTCCCCTTCTCTTTTTCAATTTGCCTCTTTTGCCTGTTTCTTGTTTGCTTGTGTGTTGGGTTGCTTGCTTGTCATGATGGCTCAAGATAATACTAAATTGTGTGACTTTGCCAATACCAACAATAATGATTTTATTAGCACTCCGATTGCTCATTTTACCGATGCTGAATCTTGTGAAATTAATACTGCTTAGCTGAATCTTGTCATGAAAGATCCGTTGTCGGTGTCAAAACCGGCGGATCTCGGGTAGGGGGTCCCGAACTGTGCGTCTAGGCCGGATGGTAACAGGAGGCAAGGGACACGAAGTTTTACCCAGGTTCGGGCCCTCTCAATGGAGGTAAAAACATACGTCCTGCTTGATTAATATTGATGATATGGGTAGTACAAGAGTAGATCTACCACGAGATCGAAGAGGCTAAACCCTAGAAGCTAGCCTATGGTATGATTGTTGTTGTGTATGTCGTATCGACTAGCCTGGCCCTGGTTTATATAATGCACCAGAGGCCTAGGTTAACAAGAGTCCTAGCCGAATACGCCGGTGGGGAGAAGTCCTTGTCTTGATCGCCAAGTCTTTCTGGAATCTTCCTTGTATGCGGCAGCTGTCCGAACTGGCCCATCAGTATACGGCCATGGGGGGCCTCGGCCCAATCTAATAGATTGGGAGACGACGTGGTGAGTACCCCCTAGTCCAGGACACCGTCAGTAGCCCCCTGAACCAGTCTTCAAGTTAGGGACACTCCTCGATTCTTTTGAACTGTTCTTCATCTTCGGTCGTCGGTCTTGAAAACTGGTTCAACAAATCTTCTTTATCTTCAATCTTGAGGATCGCCGAAATGCATTCGACGAGTTTACACGTCGGGTATCCGAGGAGCCCCTTTAAGTTTCCGGCCTTTACCAATGCCTTGTTATTTTTATGCCACACCTTGGGTTTGAAGTTGTTCCCGGGCGGTAGCGTCCTCTTGTGTCCGAGCTCCAACGCCGGACTATATTCGAGGTATCTTTTGTGACCGAGCACCAACGCCGGACCACTTCCCAGCTCTAATGCCGGAATGTATCCGAGCTCCAACGCCAGATTATGTATCCGAGCTCCAACGCCGGACTATATATCCGAGTTCCAACGCTGGACTGTATCCGAGCTCCAACGCCGGACTATATCCGAGGTGTCATAAATCACCTTGGTTCAAAGAAGTTTGAAGGAGTTTAGCCGAGCTTAATGCCGGAAATGCCCTCTATGGAGCCAGCCACTAGCGCCCGAGCTTTATGCCGGGCTGCTTCCGAGGTGGTGCACCACCCCGAATGTGGGCCGATTTTTGTGAATATTTTTTATTGGTGCAATTTATACTCTGCCGAGATATATAGCCAGTAGTCCTCAAGGTGTGTATCGGTCTAAAACCCGAGATGCACCTGAAGGATGACGTAAGACCGCTGATCCCAGTAGCCGCTGAGACTCAGGTTGATTTGCAAAATCGGCCTGAGGATCAAGTCCAAGCTCGGCAGAATACTTCGGGACACTAAAAGCGGCGTGCTCAGTCCTCGAGACTCAGGTTGGGTGCGGCCGACCAACCTGAGGATCAAAATCTCCTCGGAAACTATATTGCACATAAAATTTTCTGCATTGGACAAGCAATGCAGTAGCCCCCGAGACACTGGTCGGGTGGTAACACCAGATCAGGGGATCAATGTGCCCCTTTAATATTTGTAAATAATAAGCCCGAAGCCCAGTAGCCCCCGAGCCTTAATGCGGGCACGGGTGGCCGAATTAAGGATCAATATCCATAGTAAAATCACAAATTATGTGTAATGACTCTATGTATCCAAGTACTTTACGTCATTAATGCTCGGATCCGCATTGTACAAAACTTTGTTGACCGATCGACCATCGGCTTCCACCTCCTCGGCCAGTAGCCGAGGAGTGTTTGTCCTACTTTATAAAGCCTTTATGAGGGCAAAGATTTACAACAAACAAGGCAATCTGGCCATACGGTTTTATAAACAAAGGTACGCAGAGAGTTATATTACTGTTTAACAGAAGAAATGTCTTCCAAAGAAAATAGTCCCGCTATCGGTTCCTTTCTTTGGGTTGTCATGCCAAGCATGATCATTAAACCTCAGCTCTAATGTAAGAGCAAAATATTGAGGATTTAGTTTGGGAAGCCAGTTAATATCCCCCGGTAGTGTTCGGCAACAGTTGGGGTCAAGCCGTAAACACTTCGGCCAATGTTATGAATGGCCCATCATTTAACATAGTCATCGGATCGCTGACCAGTTTACGCTTATTGTGAAAGTCAGTTTTCGGCTTTCTCCACTGAGGTGCTTAACCATGTGAGCTGGAAGCACAATCGCAGTGGTTCTCCCTTTGCACGCCTAGCCGAACAAAACGGAACGTAGGAAGCAAGTGCAGGAGCCGGGCAACCCAACTATTGACCGAAGACACAATTCGAAACCGATGCATATATAGCAATATCTGAGAATGTTTTTGCCGAATCCCTAAAGGTGTCCGGCGTTGCACTGCGAGACTAATGCTGGAAAAGCACAAATAGTTTAAAAGTGCCAAAAAGCTTGGAAAACCAAGAAACGTCAGTAAAAACATGACGTCCGAACAATATCAAGTGTTCGGTGCCAATCCGAAAGTTGGTCTTAGAAAAAAGAAGTGCTTCTGTCGTGCTTTAACATGATACATCCTATCTCAAGACTTCGAGCGGGTCAGCCTACGGCTTCAACCTCCTATCCCGAGGGCGGAGTACTTCTCATCAGGCCAGTTTAGCAAACTAAACTCTAGCGGCTTTGAGAGAGAAATTAGGCTCCCCGGCTAGTGACCGCACACTCGTGTCGAAAAAAGGAGTGATAAATAATAATAATAAAACTTTGCAACGACTAAGAAGAAGAACACTTATTATAAAACGGCTCAAATAAACTTAAGAGCCCCCAAGTGACTTGGGTAGAAGAATGATTGCATGTACCGAAGTACTTATATCATATCTATGTTCAACCGAACTTTAAACGCGTCTTAACCGACCGTCAGCTTCTCCCTCTTCGGTCAAGGACCGAAAAGTGTTATGTACTCCATCGGTCGAGAATATCGACGGTGTTTCCAATAACCAGGCAATCAGGCCATAAGGCTGTAACAGACAAAGCGCGCTCAGGGAACTTATGCTATATTACCGTGAAGTGTAAGAAGCATCTTCGAAGAAAATAGTACCCCCACCGATACCTTTCTTCGGTGCTCATTGTTATTATGAGACTTGTGCAATAGATTTTTTGTACTCATGAGTTCCGTTGTGTGCCGACCATCATTGAAAACTATAAGAGCGCTAGCTTTCGGCTTCACCCAGTCTGAGGTCCGGCTCGGGCGACCCGATCGTGACAATCGCAGAGGTGCTCCCTTTACTCCCTAGCCGAACAATCGGGAACGTAGGGGTAAACACAGGAGCGAGGCAACCCAGCTTGCAAATCGCTTAAGTCAATATGGTGCATATTGTGGCGTAATACACGAACAAGGAACGAAGCCGTACAAGTATAATCATATGCAAGTGGAAAAGCTTCATGAAGGAAGCCCCCAATGAATTGGGTATTTGAATTTATGCGTCACAAACAAAGTTTGGACAAGGAAATTTTTTACAAGCAACTTTTTTCCAAAAAAGTATAATGCTTGGTCGAACCGAACACAAGTTAGAAATTAAAGCTTTGAGCATGAAAGCGACTTAGCTGGTTAATGTGTTCGGTATTGATGACGCGGTCCGAGCTTGGTGTGGGGCAAGGTTCCATCCCCCAAGCTGGTCCCGAGGTGGCGGAGTGGAGAGCTCGACACGCTGAAGTGGTGACATAGCACGGTCAATGCAGACCGGCAGAGTGACGCCGAAGTCCCCAGATCATTTTCCTGTGCACAAAAAATAGTGCAAACCGGAGATAATAGTAATAATGATAATTAAAAAATGTTGCATAATAAATAATTTATGCAAAGTGAGGAATAGAAGAAATATGGCCTGGCGCCGAAGTCAATGTCGATGCAGGGCGTCGGCGTGATGTAGTAAAGGCGTGGCAAAGTCTGAATTCACAGGTCGATCCGAGCTCTGGATGCGGCGTTCGCCGGACTATGTACGGAAACTGATCGAACCACCACGCGACCATCGTTAATGCGGTCACCATTTGATAGACCTGTGTACATATCATGGACAAACCAGAGTAATAATTCCTTGGGAAAAATGAACCCAAACAAGCAAAAAATACTGGGATTAATAGCACCTGGTTTATTTGTTGTAGCAATCCGAAGGAAGGTGATTCCCAAAATTGGGACTCGCTCCGCACACCCATTGCCTGATGGGCGATAAAACGACGGCATGACAATGCTGGTAAAGGTTGACTCGCCGAGGCAAAGCCCTCGGCCCAGCTAACGTGACGGAGCTGGTCGGCTAGTGACGCCGAAGCGTCCGGAGTAAGTTGATGAAGAGATGGCGAAGCCCCCGGTCCAGCCGAGATGTCGAAGCCTCGACGTCAGCCGATGAGTCGAAGTAGGTCGGCATGATGGACACCAGCTTGAAGAAGCAATAGTGCGGCCCTGTCGATGCAGGTCGTGACGTGGTCGATGCCGGCTTGATGAAGCGACCGTGCGGCGATGCCGGTATGCCCGCTCCGTGTAATCCGTGGGGCGGCGATGTTGATGATGATTTATCCTTCGCGATGCCGGACTCTTGTTCGGCTTGCCGAGATGATGATCCGAAGAAGTTGAGCTCGGCTAAAGTGACGACGTGTCTAGCGCAGGTCGGCAGCCGTGGAGTAATATTGCCGGACTGGTTTGACACCAGCATGATGTTGAAGATCATGTTCAAAAGATCTTAAAGTTAGTGGGATGTGTTCGGGAACAAAACACAATACCCCATACAAAACTTCCTTCAAAAGGGATGTCCGAAATCCCGTTCATAAAAAAGATGAACTCGGGTCGGATTCGTTTTCGCGCAGAAAACAGATCCGAAAAGTGATGCACTAATCGGAAGGTTCCCGGAGTTTGGACGGTCGGATCGAGCTGAAATTTTGAGAGGTGGTAGATATAGGAATTCCGCAGCCGATCAACGGTTGGATCTTCCAAAGGACGTCCGAGCTAGAAGCTGGACACCACGCCCTAAACTCATCCAAATTCCCATCCAGATTTGACAGGGCTCCGGTATATCGTGGATTGCCAGAGATTCCTCCATCGGAACTCGACGAAATTTTCCAGGGTTGTTATAGATTCAATTCCGCACAATTCCACCAAAGCGATCGTCAAAGCGATACTCGAGGAGGTGGTGGCGGCAGATACGAGTTCGCTATCCAAAAAAACAGCACGGTCGCTTGAGGGCAATGTTGATGTTGAGCCCCCGAGCTCCATAGATGATTCCTCCGTGATCTTGATAGGGATCGGAGTTTATGTTTGATGAAGGCCCTTGTCCGAACATGGTGATCCGAACACGGGGCACAATTCTTGGTCGAACCAAGGTGACCAGTCGAACTGGTGACAAAGACGCCGAAGTCGTAGTTGATCTGCAGGCGAGCCATCGATCCTTTTGTCGATCACATAGCGGAACTCTCAATGAAAGCACCAATGTCGGTGTCAAAACCGGCGGATCTCGGGTAGGGGGTCCCGAACTGTGTGTCTAGGCCGGATGGTAACAGGAGGCAAGGGACACGAAGTTTTACCCAGGTTCGGGCCCGCTCGATGGAGGTAAAACCCTACGTCCTGCTTGATTAATATTGATGATATGGGTAGTACAAGAGTAGATCTACCACGAGATCAAAGAGGCTAAACCCTAGAAGCTAGCCTATGGTATGATTGTTGTTGTGTATGTCGTATCGACTAGCCTGACCCTGGTTTATATAATGCACCAGAGGCCTAGGTTAACAAGAGTCCTAGCCGAATACGTCGGTGGGGAGAAGTCCTTGTCTTGATCGCCAAGTCTTTGTGGAATCTTCCTTGTATGCGGCAGCTGTCCGAACTGGCCCATGAGTATACGGCCATGGGGGGCCTCGGCCCAATCTAATAGATCGGGAGACGACGTGGTGAGTACCCCCTAGTCCAGGACACCGTCATCCGTTTTCTGGCCTTCCTAGTGAAGATGCCGCTTCCCATCTAAACAACTTTGTTGATTTGTGTGATATGCAAAAGAACAAAGATGTGGATAATGATATTATTAAACTTAATCTATTTCCATTTTCACTTAGAGATCGTGCTAAAGCTGGTTTTCATCTTTGCCTAAAAATAGTATTGATTCATGGAATAAGTGCAAAGGTGCTTTTATCTCTAAGTATTTTCCTCCCGCTAAGATCATCTCTCTTAGAAACAATATTATGAATTTTAAGCAACTTGATCATGAACATGTTGCACAATCTTGGGAGAGGATGAAATTACTGATACGTAATTGCCCTACACATGGTTTGAATTTATGGGTGATTATACAAAAAAATTATGCCGGATTGAATTTTTCTTCTAGAAATCTTTTAGATTCGGCCGTGAGAGGCACTTTTATGGAAATCACTTTAGGAGAAGCTACCAAACTCCTAGATAATATTATGGTTAATTATTCTCAATGGCACACTGAAAGATCTACTAGTAAAAAGGTGCATGTAATTGAAGAGATTAATGTTTTGAGTGGAAAGATGGATGAACTTATGAAATTGTTTGCTAATAAGAGTGCTCATACTGATCCTAATGATATGCCTTTGTCTACTTTGATTGATAATAATAATGAATCTATGGATGTGAATTTTGTTGGTAGGAACAATTTTGGTAATAACGTGTATAGAGGTAATTTTAATTCTAGGCCGTTCCCTAGTAATTCCTCTAATAATTATGGTAATTCCTACAACAATTCTTATGGAAATTATAATAAGATGCACTCTGATTTTGAATCTAGTATTAAAGAGTTTATTTTGAATCTACAACAATTCTTATGAAAAATTGCTTAAGATTGATGAGTTGGCTAGGAACGTGGATAGAATTTCTCCTGATGTTGATTCTTTGAAACTTAGGTCCATCCCACATAAGCATGATATTAATGAATCTCTCAAAGCCATGAGAATTTCCATTGATGAGTGCAAAGAAAGAAGCGCTAGGATGCGTGCTAAGAAAGATTGCTTTGTGAAAGCACGTTCTTCTAGTTTTCATGACAATAAAGATGAAGATCTAAAAGTAATTGATGTGTCCCCTATTAAATCCTTGTTTTACAATATGAATCTTGATAATGATGGGACTGGAGATGAGTCAACTTTAGTTAGAAGGCGTTCCAAAAATTCGGAGTTTTTAAATCTTGATGCAAAAATTGTTAAAAGTAGGATTGAAGAGGTCAAAACTTTAGATAGCAATGAACCCACTATCTTGGATTTCAAGGAATTTAATTATGATAATTGCTCTTTTATAGATTGTATTTCCTTGTTGCAATCCATGCTAAATTCTCCACATGCTTATAGTCAAAATAAAGCTTTTACTAAACATATCGTTAATGCTTTGATGAAATATTATGAAGAAAAACTTGAGTTGGAAGTTTCTATACCTAGAAAACTTTATGATGAATGGGAACCTACGATTAAATTTAAAATTAAATATCATGAGTGCTATGCTTTGTGTGATTTGGGTGCTAGTGTTTCCATGATTCCAAAAACTTTGTGTGATTTGCTAGGTTTCCGTGAATTTGATGATTGTTCCTTAAACTTGCACCTTGCAGATTCCACTATTAAGAAACCTATGGGAAAGATTAATGATGTTCTTATTGTTGCAAATAGGAATTATGTGCCCGTAGATTTCATTGTTCTTGATATAGATTGCAATCCCTCATGTCCTATTATTCTTGGTAGACCTTTCCTTAGAACGATTGGCGCACTTATTGATACGAAGGAAGGGAATATTAAATTCCAATTTTCATTAAGGAAAGGCATGGAACACTTCCCTAGAAAGAATATTAAATTACCATATGAATCTATTATGAGAGCCACTTATGGATTGCCTACCAAAGATGGCAATACCTAGATCTATCATCGCTTTTATGCCTAGCTAGGGGTGTTAAACGATAGCACTTGTTGGGAGGCAACCCAATTTTATTTCTATTCCTTGATTTTTTCTCCTGTTTATTAATAATTTTTTATCTAGCCTCTGTTTTGGTTGTGTTTTTTGTGTTTAATTAGTGTTTGTGCCAAGAAGAACCGTTGGGAAGACTTGGGGAAAGTCTTTTTGATCTTGCTGTAAAAAACATAAACTTTAGCGCTCACGAGAATTGCTGCCATTTTTATTGGAGAGTGATATTTAGTTAATTATTTTTACAGATTATTAATATATAAATTCCTCACGTCCATCAATTTATTTTAGAATTTTGGGGGTTTCATAAGTTTGCGTTAGTTACAGATTACTACAGAGTGTTTTGTTTTTGACAGATTCTGTTTTTGTGTGTTGTTTGCTTATTTGATGAATCTATGGCTAGTAAAAGAGTTTATAAACCATAGAGAAGTTGGAATATAGTAGGTTTAACACAAATATAAATAAATAATGAGTTCATTACAGTACCTTGAAGTGGTGTTTTGTTTCTTTCACTAACGGAGCTCACGAGATTTTCTTGTTAAGTTTTGTGTTGTGAAGTTTTCAAGTTTTGGGTAAAGATTTGATGGATTATGGAACAAGGAGTGGCAAGAGCCTAAGCTTGGGGATGCCCATGTCACCCCAAGGTAAAATAGAAGGACACCAAAAAGCCTAAGCTTGGGGATGCCTTAGAAGGCATCCCCTCTTTTGTCTTCGTTCATCGATAACTTTACTTGGAGCTATATTTTTATTCGCCACATGATATGTGTTTTGCTTGGAGCGTCTTGTATGATTCGAGTCTTCGCTTTTTAGTTTACCACAACCATCCTTGATGTACACACCTTTTGAGAGAGACACACATGAATTGGAATTTATTAGAATACTCTATGTGCTTCACTTATATCTTTTGAGCTATATAGTTTTTGCTCTAGTGCTTCACTTATATCTTTTAGAGCATGGTGGTGGTTTTATTTTATAGAAATAATTGATATCTCATGCTTCACTTATATTATTTTGAGAGTCCTTTAGAACAACATGGCAATTTGCTTTTAGGCATAATAAAAACTTTCATACAAGTGCATTGAATACTAAGAGAAGTTTGATACTTGATGATTGTTTTGAGATATGGAGATGGTGACATTAGAGTCATGCTAGTTGAGTAGTTGTGAATTTGAGAAATACTTTTGTTGAAGTTTGTGATTCCCGTAGCATGCACGTATGGTGAACCGTTATGTGATGAAGTCGGAGCATGATTTATTTTTTGATTGCCTTCCTTATGAGTGGCGGTCGGGGACGGGCGATGGTCTTTTCCTACCAATCTACCCCCCTAGGAGCATGTGCGTAGTACTTTGTTTCGATAACTAATAGATTGTTGCAATAAGTATGTAAGTTCTTTATGAGTAATGTTGATTCCATGGATTATACGCACCCTCACCCTTCCACAATTGCTAGCCTCTCTAGTACCGCGCAACTTTCGCCGGTACCATAAACCCACCATATATACCTTCCTCAAAACAGCCACCATACCTACCTATTATGGCATTTCCATAGCCATTCCGAGATATATTGCCATGCAAATTTCCACCGTTCCGTCTGTTATGCCACGCTTCATCATTGTCATATTGCTTTGCATGATCATGTAGTTGACATCGTATTTGTGGCAAAGCCACCGTTCATAATTCTTTCATCCATGTCACTCTTGATTCATTGCATATCCCGGTACACCACCAGAGGCATTCACATAGAGTCATATTTTGTTCTAAGTATTGAGTTGTAATTCTTGAGTTGTAAGTAAAAAGAAGTGTGATGATCATCATTATTAGAGCATTTTTCCAGTGAGGAAAGGATGATGGAGACTATGATTCCCCCACAAGTCGGGATGAGACTCCGGACGAAAAAAAAGAAAAAAAGAGGCCAAAAAAGAAGAAGAAGGCCCAAACAAAAAAATGAGAGAAAAAGAGAGAAGGGACAATGTTACTATCCTTTTTCCACACTTGTGCTTCAAAGTAGCACCATGATCTTCATGATAGAAAGTCTCCTATGTTGTCACTTTCATAAACTAGTGGGAATTTTACATTATAGAACTTGGCTTGTATATTCCAATGATGGGCTTCCTCAAATTTCCCTAGGTCTTCATGAGCAAGCAAGTTGGATGCACACCCACTCAGTTTCTTTTGTTGAGCTTTCATACACTTTATTGTTCTAGTGCATCCATTGCATGGCAATCCCTACTCACTCACATTAATATCTATTGATGGGCATCTCCATAGCCCATTGATACACCTAGTTGATGTGAGACTATCTTCTCCTTTTTTGTCTTCTCCACAACCACCATTCTATTCCACCATAGTGCTATATCCATGGCTCATGCTCATATATTGCGTGAAGATTGAAAAAGTTTGAGAACATCAAAAGTATGAAACAATTGCTTGTCTTGTCACCGGGGTTGTGCATGATTTAATATTCTGCGTGATGAAGATAGAGCATAGCCAGACTATATGATTTTGTAGGGATAACTGATGCATCTCCAACGTATCTATAATTTTTGATTGTTCCATGCTATATTATATCCTGGGACATTATTGGGCTTTATTATACACTTTTCTATTATTTTTGGGACTAACCTATTAACCGGAGGCCCAGCCCAGAATTGCTGTTTTTTGTCTATTTCAGAGTTTCGCAGAAAAAGAATATCAAATGGAGTCCAAACGGGATGAAACCTTCGGGAACGTGATTTTTGGAACGAACGTGATCCAGAGGACTTGGACCCTATGTCAAGACATCAACCAGGAAGGCACGAGGTAGGGGGGCGCGCCTACCCCTCCAGGCGAGCCCTCCACCCTCCTGGGGCCCATGTTGCTCCACCGATGTACTCCTTCCTCCTATATATACCTACGTACCCCCAAACTACCAGATACGGAGCCAAAACCCTAGTTCCACCATCGTAACTTTTTGTATCCACGAGATCCCATCTTGGGGCCTTTTCCGGAGCTCCGCCGGAGGGGGTATCGATCACGGAGGGCTTCTACATCAACACCATAGCCCCTCCGATGAAGTGTGAGTAGTTTACTTCAGACCTTCGTGTCGTGGTGGGCGCACGGCAGATGCCAAGGTATGGCTAAAGAGAGGAGGGGGCTCGAGGGCGTTGGTGGACTCCAGAGGCGAGGTTGGCATGAGCGGGCGCCGGAAGCCGGACATACCCAGGTTCGGGGCTCTCCGGAGAGATAATATCCCTAGTCCTGTCGAGTGTAGTTGGATGATCGATAGTACAATGTTGCTCCTGGAGCTGTATGGAGGAGGAAGGAAGCTAGCCAAGGCTTGGGCTGCTCCTTCTCTCCGGTGTTGCTGTTTTGTGGCTAGTCCTATGCTTTCTTGCTTTTCTCTCGTATGTGTCTTCTGCTTTCCCTCCTGCTTGCCTGCCTCATGATCGCGGGCTCCCGGGGGATTTTATAGTCGAACCCCCCAGGGGTACAATGGTAATGTTACAAGTTGGTGGGTCCGTATTGTCGGTGTCTGGGAACCTAGGTTGGGTCCCGCTGAGGGCTTGTGGTTCGCCGGGTTCCCCCAGGTGCGGGCCCCGCATGCCTAGGGGGACTATGCGCCGTCTTGTCGATCGTCAGGGTGTGGCCGAGTCGAGTCGTGCATAGTGCTCTCCGTCAGGTTGCCGCTTGCTGTCGTCAGCGGTGAAGGCGAGGGCATTGTAGCCACGCCGGCCCTAGTCAGCGGGTAGGTGAGGGGCACTGTTGCCACGAAAGGCAACAGTGCACCGTCCATGCCTTTGGTCAGAAGGAACGTGGCAACAGTGCCCCTCACCTACCCGCTGACTAGGGCCGGCGTGGCTACAGTGCCCTCGCCTTCACCGCTGACGACAGCAAGTGGCGACCTGACGGAGAGCACTGTACATGACTCGACTCGGCCACACCCTGACGATCGACAGGACGGCACATAGTCCCCCTAGGCATGCGGGGCCCACACCTAGGGGAACCTGGCGAACCACAAGCCCTCAACGGGACCCAGCCCAGGTTCCAGGACACCGACAATATGGACCCACCAACTTGTAACATTACCATTGTACCCCTGGGGGCCTGTTCCGGAGCTCCGCCAGAAGAGGGCCGTCATCACGGAGGGCTCCTACTGGATTGATACCTTGGTTCTCAAAAACTAAGGGAAATACTTACGCTACTCTACTGCATCATCCCTTCCTCTTCGGGGAAAACCAACGCAAGCTCAAGACGTAGCAAGAAGGATTTCTGGCGCCGTTGCCGGGGAGTCTACGCAAAAAGTCAACATACCAAGTACCCATCACAATCCCTATCTCTCGCATTACATTATTTTCCATTTGCCTCTCGTTTTCCTCTCCCCCCAATTCACCCTTGCCGTTTTATTCGCCCTCTCTCTCTATCCTCCCTCTCTATTTGCCTCTTTTTACCCGCTTGCTTTTTGTTTGCTCGTATGGTTGGAATAGTCATTTATTTATTACTAAACAGAGAACCTAAGATCTATGGATCCTCATCCGCTTGCTAATCTTTTTAAGAGATCCAGTTATGTTGAACCAATTGCTAGTGGGTTTTGTGCACTAGATTATCTTTATGAGGTTTTGCTTGAAATTCGTGAATCTGAAAAGTGTGATGAAGTACTTCATGAAGTGATTCACGATAGATCTTTGAATAAAAAGCATGATTGCAATGATGATAGTATAAATTCTATTAATATAAATTGTGCTAATAATATGCAAAACCCTAAGCTTGGGGATGCTAGTTTTGCTATCTCCTCTACTTGTTGCAATGATCATGATTGGGGTGATTCTTCTTATGATCTTGAAAATTTATTTAAGCCCCTTGATGAATATGAGATTGATTATAATGTTTGAAATAATATTGAAAGTGGGTTTGGAAGAATGTCAACTTTAGATCCCACATATTTGGAGAATGTTCAATATTATGAAGTTTTTGATAAAAGTGCGTTTGGAAAGGTCATGACTTTAGTTAATGTTGATCCCACTATTTTGGAAGAGTGTCAACTTTACATGCATGTGGATCATGTTGAAAGTATTCTATGTGATAGCTATTTTGTTGAATTTGCTTATGATCCTACATGTAATTATTACGAGAGAGGAAAATATGGTGGTAGAAATTTTCATGTTACTAAATTACCTCTCGTTATGTTGAGATTGCTATTGTTTCTTTCCGCTTCCTTGCATATGCTAGTTTTTGCTTGACTTGATAATTTTTTTTGCCTATAATATTCCTATGCATAGGAAGTATGTTAGACTTAGATGTGTTTGTCACGTGTTTTACGATGCTCTCTTTGTGCTTCAATTCTTGTCTTTCATGTGAGCATCATTGAAATATTATGCCTAGCTATAAGGCTTTAAAGAAAAGCGCTTGTTGGGAGACAACCCAATGTTTATCCTTGCTGTTATTTAATAAATAAATTATTTATCCTCTGTTTTGTTTGTGTTTTTTGTGTTTAATTAGAGTTTGTGCCAAGTAGAACCATTGGGAAGACTTGGGGAAAGTCTTGCTGAACTTGCTGTAAAAAACTGAAACTTTAGCGCTCACAAGAACTGCTGTCATTTTTATTTGAAGAGTGCTATTTAGTTAATTATTTTTGCATATGATTAATAGATAAATTACTCACGTCCAGCAATTTATTTTAGAATTTTTGGGGTTCCAGATATTGCGCTAGCTACAGATTACTACAGACTGTTCTGTTTTTGACAGATTCTGTTTTCGTGTGTTGTTTGCTTATTTTGATGAATCTATGGCTAGTAAAATAGTTTATAATCCATAGAGAAGTTGGAATACAGTAGGTTTAACACCAATTTAAATAAATAATGAGTTCATTACAGTACCTTAAAGTGGTCTTTTGTTTTCTTTGGCTAACGGAGCTCACGAGTTTTCTATTTTGAGTTTTGTGTTGTGAAGTTTTCAAGTTTTGGGTGAATTCTTTTGATGGATCATGGAACAAGGAGTGGAAAGAGCCTAAGCTTGGGTATGCCCATGGCACCCCCAATATAATCCAAGGACACCAAAAAGTCAAAGCTTGGGGATGCCCCGGAAGGCATCCCCTCTTTCGTCCACTTCCATCGGTAATTTACTTGGAGCTATATTTTTATTCACCAACATGATATGTGTTTTTCTTGGAGCGTCTTGTATTATTTGTGTCTTTGTGTCTTAGTATGCCACAATCATCCTTGCTGTACACACCTTTTGAGAGAGCCATACGTGAATTAAAATTTGATAGAATACTCTATGTGCTTCACTTATATCTTTTGAGCTAAGTAGTTTTGCTCTATGTGCTTCACTTATATCTTTTGAGCTAGATAATTTTGCTCTATGTGCTTCACTTATATCTTTTGAGCTAGATAATTTTGCTCTATGTGTTTCAGTTAGATCTTCTAGAGCACGGTGGTGGATTTGTTTTAAAGAAACTATTGATCTCTCATGCTTCACTTAAATTATTTTGAGAGTCTCTTAAATAGCATGGTAATTTTCTTAATAATAATATGCTTGGTATTCAAAATTTGTGAAACTTTCTTTTGAGTGTGTTGAATACTAAGAAAAGATTGAAGCATGATAATTGTTTTGAGATATGGAGGTGATAATATTAAAGTCATGCTAGTTGAGTAGTTGTGAATTTAAAGAATACTCGTGTTAAGGTTTGTGATTCCCGTAGCATGCACGTATGGTGAACCGTTATGTAACGAAGTCGGAGCATGATTTGTTTATTGATTGTCTTCCTTATGAGTGGCAGTCGGGGACGAGCGATGGTCTTTTCCTACCAATCTATCCCCCTAGGAGCATGCGCGTAACACTTTGCTTTGATAACTTCTATATTTTTGCAATAAGTATATGAGTTCTTTATGACTAATGTTGAGTCCATGGATTATACGCACTCTCACCCTTCCACCTTTGCTAGCCTCTCTAATACCGTGCACCTTTCGCCGGTATCATACACCTACCATATACCTTCCTCAAAACAGCCACCATACCTACCTATTATGGCATTTCCATAGCCATTCCGAGATATATTGCCATGCAACTTTCCACCACCTAGTTCGTCATGACACATTCATCATTGTCATATTGCTTAGCATGATCATGTAGTTGACATAAGTATTTGTGGCAAATCCACCTCATAATTTCTTCATACTTGTCACTCTTGATTCATTGCATATCCAGGTACAACGCCGGAGGCATCCATATAGAGTCATACTTTGTTTTAGAATCGAGTTGTAATCATTGAGTTGTAAATAAATAAAAGTGTGATGATCATCATTCAATAGAGCATTGTCCCAATAAAAAAGGAGAAAGGCCAAAGAAAAAAAAGAAGCCCCCCCCCCAAAAGGGGCAATGCTACTATCCTTTTACCACACTTGTGCTTCAAAGTAGCACCATGATATAGCGAGTCTCATATATTGTGCTTCAAAGTAGCACCATGTTCTTCATATAGAGAGTCTCATATGTTGTCACTTTCATATACTAGTGGGAATTTTACATTATAGAACTTGGCTTGTATATTCCAATGATGGGCTTCCTCAAAATTGCCCTAGGTCTTCGTGAGCAAGCAAGTTGGATGCACACCCACTTAGTTTCTTTTGTTGAGCTTTCATACATTTATAGCTCTAGTGCATCCGTTGCATGGCAATCCCTACTCACTCACATTGATATCTATTGATGGGCATCTCCATAGCCCGTTGATACCCCTAGTTGATGTGAGACCATCTTCTCCTTTTTGTCTTCTCCACAATCACCATTCTATTCCACCTATAGTGCTATATCCATGGCTCACGCTCATGTATTGCATGAAGATTGAAAAAGTTTTGAAAAAGTTAGAGTATGAAACAATTGCTTGGCTTGTCATCGGGGTTGTGCATGATTTAAATACTTTGTGTGGAGAAGATGGAGCATAGCCAGACTATATGATTTTGTAGGGATAACTTTCTTTGGCCATGTTATTTTGAGAAGACATAATTGCTTTGTTAGTATGCTTGAAGTAGTATTATTTTTATGTCAATATAAACTTTTGTCTTGAATCTTTCTAATCTGAATATTCATACCACAATTAAGAAGATTTGCATTGAAATTATGCCAAGTAGCACTCCGCATCAAAAATTATCTTTTTATCATTTACCTACTTAAGGATGAGCAAGAATTAAGCTTGGGGATGCCTGATACGTCTTCAACGTATCTATAATTTTTGATTGCTCCATGCTATATTATCTACTGTTTTGGACTATATTGGGCTTTATTTTCCACTTTTATATTATTTTTGGGACTAACCTATTAACCGGAGGCCCAACCCAGAATTGCAGTTTTTTTTGCTTATTTCAGTGTTTCGGATAAACGGAATATCAAACGGAGTCCAAACGGAATAAAATCTTCGGGAACGTGATTTTCTCACCGAACGTGATCCAGGAGACTTGGACCCTGCTCCAAGGAACAAAAGAGGCGGTCACGAGGGTGGGGGGCGCCCCCCCTTCCTCATGGGCCCCTCGTTGCTCCTCCGGCGTACTTCTTCCTCCTATGTATACACACGCACCCCCAAACGATCAGAACAGGAGCCAAAAACCTAATTCCACCGCCGCAACTTTCTGTATCCACGAGATCCCATCTTGGGGCCTGTTCCGGAGCTCCTCCGGAAGAGGGCCGTCATCACGGAGGGCTCCTACTAGATTGATACTTTGGTTCTCAAAAACTGAGGGAAATACTTACACTACTCTGCTGCATCATCCCTTCCTCTTCGGGGAAAACCAGCGCAAGCTCAAGACATAGCACTGGCCGGGAACATGCTTCAGACGGGGCCCTTCTCCTACACCGACGAGTCCGTCACGCTAGCGGACAACATCGTCGACGCGCTTGTCGCCTCCTTCGCCGCGCTGCGCATCTTCGATGCATTCGCGGCCGACGAGTACCCCAGCGAGGTGCGCAGCTACTCCGACTCCCCCCTCTCCCTCGGCAGCGGCGTTTCCGCCGGGGCAATGGACGTCCACGTGGAGGTCTTCGTCACTAGGGACGGCGCCTCCTCCTCGTCGAGCAAGACGAGGAAGATTGCCGAAGCTAGGGCCGCAACGCAACAAATTGAGCCATCCGATCCGCTGCGCGCCGCGATGCAGAGCCTCCGCATCCCCATCAGCACCGACTTCGACACCACCAACGTCGCTGAGGCCCAAACCCAGCTCGAGCAAAATCCCCAGCAGATGCTGGACCTGTCCGAGACGCTCACCGCCACTCAGCGTCACCTGATGTCGGTGGGAAACGACACCTATGGGATCACAAGAATCCCTACTGCGGTTGCGGGGCGCGGGGTTGAGAGAAGAGCGGGTCTAACAGAGAGCACGTGGTTCGTTTATCCAGGTTCGGGCCGCGAGGATGCGTAAAACCCTAGTCCTGCTTTGGTGGATGTATTCTGAGTTCTTGAACTAGCTACGGGGTGTAACAAGCTCCAAATAGCCGAATCCCTCTCCTCGTCACCTTGGGCCTCCTTTTATAGAAAAAGGGGTTGCCACTGGGCACACATGAGGTGGAAAGGCAACATTGTTGCGAGGTTATCCTAGTATTACAGGACAAAGTGCATTAAATGCGAGGCTTAGGTGTCCCTCCACTTTATCAGGGGCGGAGGCGAGGCCCGTCCCGTCCGTCGCCGCTCCTCCAAGCTTCGACACGCGCCCTGGCCAGCGATGCATGAAATGCCATGTAGGTAGGCAGGCAGCTGAGGTGGCGCGGTGGTGGAGTCTCCACGAAGGGCTGCATGCCGCCACACAGGTGCCTACCCAGCTGGTTGGGTCGACAGCTGCATGTGAATGGCGGCGGAGACTTGGCTGGTGTGGGCCTGATGGTGGCCCTGCTGGTGCGCTTGGCGAGGGCCTTGCCGGGTGGCCCAGCAAGGGTCTTGTTGTGGTGTGCAGGCGTCCCCGGCAAGGATCTTGCCGGGGGTCTTGTGGGTTTCTTCGGTGAGGATGGCTGCCTTCCTATCCTCATCTGACCTTGACTATTCTTTGTCTTCACGAAGATCTGCATGCCACCAGAGAGGTGCCTCCCGAGGCCTGTCCAATGCATTTGTCGAGTGTTGGTGGGCTCGAGGGTGGCTCGCTCGGCTGGCGTGGGTGAGCTGCCCCGGCAAGGGTCCTTGCCGGGGAAACCTACTTTGCCCATCTGATCTTTGTGGCCTTGGTCCTTGTCGTTGCTTTGCTTTGTCTTGGGCTTTGATCTTACCTTGGCTTACCTCCCTTGCTCTGCTTGGTGTGGTCACGAGCGCGGTTCTGACTGCCTGTGCACAGGTAAAGGGGTACAAAAATGTGCCCCTAGTTTTGTACACCGACAGGAGCCCTCGGGCCTGGGCCACACATAAGCGCGACACGTTGTTGGGTCAGGCCCAAAATGGTGCGCGGGCAGGCGAGGCGGTTTTTACTGCGGTAAGGTTTTTCACGCGATGTGCTTCCCACGACCCGCGCGCGCGGCGCGGGGTGGAGGGGCAGGCGTGACGTAGGCGGCATGCGTGGGGCGGTTTTCACACGCATGCGTCACATCGCAGTAAAGAGGCGGCTCGCGCCTTCCCCGTAAAGGGAGGGAGGCGTGGAGGCGCGGCTCATTTACTGGATGAGTCTTCAAGGCATCCACTCCCTCGATCACGGGGTGGGGAGTGGTTGCCTCACCCGTCCCCTCGGTTCTGCACGTCTTCCACGTGTGTTTCTTGCGCTTGGGGTGGCAAACGGTGGAGGCGGGAAGCCGGGCCGTCGCTGGTTGGGGCAGCGGGTCGGTCTTGGTTCCCTGCGCCTCCCGTGTCTTGATTGGCGGAGCAGGGCGGCCGAGCCCCAACCCCGTTCCTTTATAAAGAGGGGGAAGGGGGATGGCACCCCGCATTCTTCCATCTTCTACCTCCCTTCGCTTCCGTTCCTTCGTTTCATTCATCATGGAGAAAGGGAATCCCGGTCCTTCAATGGTGGCAGCGAGGGTCACCGCTCGACAACGCGTCCCTCCTCCCCCTGAGCCCGTGTTGGCAGAGCCGGCCATGATGGGAAGGGGGAGGGGGCAAGGATGTGGGCGAGGCCGGGGTAGAGGGCGTAGCGCTCGGGGAAGAGGAGGACGGGGCGGCAGATCAGCCTCTCCTCCGCCAGTAGTTCCTCCTCCGATGGAGGGCCATGCCGGGGACAACCCCTGCGAATTCTTCGTTAGGCTGCGCCAGCCACCGCGCCGTCGCCTTCGCCTCCCAACTCCATTCACGCGGGAGATGGAGCTGGATCCGCCACAGGCATTGCGGTTGCCTATGAGGGGTTGCGGGAACGGCGACAGATGGGCGGACGTTGAGTTCCCCGCCCCTCACGTCATGTATGTCCACCGAGGGTGGAAGACTTTTGCTCGCCTCCACAGCTTGATGGATGGGCTCATTCTCCATTTCAAACTAATGGAGGGTGGCCTCCTCTCCATCAATATCTTCGGGCACTTCGGGACTCGCATAAGGTGCTGTGTGGAGAGCTCTTCTGACGACGAAGACTCCTCCTCGAGCGAGAGTGGCGAGGAAAACAACGGCAGCGACGACGAGGCTAGCGGGCGGCAGGATGACGGGTCCGATTAGGCGTTGGGCGCCACTCCGAGCAGCACCTGTGACCCCATCATCCATGTCGCCGGCTCCTTGAACTTCCTGGGGTCGTCTCCTTGGGCGGCTGGTGTTGGGAGGCTGCGGAAGAGAAAGAGGGCAGGCAGCAAGGCCGTCAAGTCGGAGTACGCGGGCACCGACGCCTTCGTCGCATACCGACGTCCTGCCGCCTCGTCTTCGAGCTCTGCCTCCGGCGCCGCCATCACCATCCAGCTCTTGGACGGTGACCAAGATGTCCTCTTGGTGTCTTCTGCCACTCGTAGATCGCCTAGGCGCCCCTTTTGCCCTTCCGCTTTCTTGTTCCATTTCCTGAGGAGAGGGACGAGAAAGGGATTACTGGCATCTTATCTCTTTTTAGTCTTGTAATCCTTCGGGCCTTTGTTAACTTTAGAACTTGTAATCCCCTTGTTCATGTTTTTCATTTCGTATGAACTGTACCTATACGGGATGTTTTTTAATGAAAAAGGGATGTTTGCCAGGTTTTTCGTTCGCAGGTAAAACCCACGACAAGGAGTAAATCCTTGTTACCTTTAAGATAAACGTTTTCTCGCCCGGCAACAGGCCTTGCCGTCCCCCACTCTGCTCGACCTTTCTCACGCCCTTGGCGGAGGCGGGGATGAGGTGGGCTTAGGCTCCTCGTTTCATTTCCTTGCTACCGCGACTACGACCAAACTCGTTCCCAGGAAACGAGTCCTAGGGCCCGAAATGAGGGGAGCATGGTAGCCTAAGGATAAAACAAGGTTTCACATACCTCAGTCCATAACAAAACGCATGATATGGGATATAGAACTTATCTGAATCTGTAGCCCCCGGCAACCTTGGCTTGCCGCAGGTGGACCTTTGCTATTGTAGCCCCCGGCAATACTGGCTTGCCGGGGTCCGGACGTTAGTCCGTCCCCTTCCTTCCAAAGCAGCTCGACAAGGATACTCATGTGTCCTGTGAACCAAAGAAGACAGAGAAGAACAGAGAGACGCACACTCGACCTCTAAGCTAGGGGTTAGCCGCCGCTAAGCACTATCAACCCTAACCAAGGACGAGACTCGACCTAGCATGCATGCTATAACTTAGGGCGCCAGTGCTTCATTTATTTATGCTCAGGGTCTGCGCCTGGCTTTGTACAGAGGGTCACATGCCTTGTCGGCAAAGCTCGTACAAAAGGTGGCTTGCCGGGAGGCCCGACAAGCCCGCCTTATGGGTAAAACTAGCGAAGATGCCCGATGTTCCAGGAGTTGCTCACTGGTATGGCATCCTCGGTCTCCAGGCGGACTGCGCCCGGCCTGGTGACTCGTATTACCCGATAAGGTCCTTCCCACTTCGGCGTCAACTTGTTGGAATTCTTGGCCGACTGAACGCGCCAAAGAACAAGGTCGCCTTCCTCAAGGCTTCGGGCATGAACCTTGCGGCTATGGTAGCGGCGCAAGGCTTGCTGGTAGCGTGCCGCTCTTACAGCCGCCCGAAGACGATCTTCCTCAAGGAGCGTCACGTCATCTTGGCGCAACGGCTCTTGCTCAAGCTCATCATAAGCGAGCACTCGAGGTGACCCGTGTATGAGTTCTATGGGGAGAACTGCTTCTGCCCCATATACCAGGGCAAAAGGTGTCTGGCCAGTGGCTCGATGTGGCGTCATTCTGATCGACCAAAGAACCACCGATAACTCATCAATCCAGCGCCTTCCACTCTTGTGTAGCCTGTCAAAGGTCTTCGTTCTCAAGCCTCTCAACACTTCAGCATTTGCCCTCTCCGCTTGGCCGTTTCTTTGTGGATGTGCCACGGAAGCAAAACAGACCTTGCTGCCGAGGTCTCGGATGTACTGCATGAAGGTGTGGCTTGTGAACTGCGTGCCGTTGTCGGTGATGACTCTGTTTGGCACACCAAAATGGTAGACCAGTCCTTTGAAGAATTTGACGGATGACTGAGCAGTCACCTTCCTCACTGCTTCCACCTCTGGCCACTTTGTGAACTTGTCGATTGCAACGTACAAGTACTCAAAGCCCCCGACAGCGCGGGGGAAAGGGCCCATTATATCGAGCCCCTAGACCGAGAATGGCCAGGAGAGAGGGATTGTCTGAAGGGCTTGAGCTGGTTGATGAAGCTTCTTTGAATGGAACTGGCACGCTTCACACTTGGTGACTAGTGCCGTCGCATCCTGGAGGGCGATGGGCCAGAAGAAACCTTGCCGAAACGCCTTCCCGGCAAGGGCCCTTGACCCTATGTGGGAGCCACATATGCCTCCATGTATCTCTGCCAATAGCTCTAGTCCTTCCTCCGGGGGATGCACTTGAGTTTCACACTGTTCGGCCTCCTCCGATACAAGACGTCATCGACGAACTGGTACAGGGCGGACCGACGGGCTACTCTTTCCGCTTCTTCCTGCTCCTCAGGAAGCTCCCCTATTTGGAGGAATTTGACGGTGTGCTGCGCCCATGCCGGAGCCTGAGGCTCGACGGCAAGGACCAAAGGCATCTCTTCTGCCATGGGAGCGGCTGTCTCCATGGCCAGGGCCTGACGCCTCGCCGGAGCCAGCTGCCCTTGGGCACACTCAGCGTCCGCGGCAGCACCCTTGCCGGCAGCCCCGGGGGGCTCGGTAGGAAAGTACTTGTCGGGACCTGATTTCCTTCGCTTGTTCTGCCCTGCTGATGGATCGACGGATGGTTGAGTTAACCGGAGCAAAAAGGTACCTGGTTCCACAGGTAGCTTGAATGCGTCACGCTTTGACAGGTAATCGGCGACGTCGTTCTCTACTCGGGGGACGTGCTCCGCTGGATACCGTCAAAGCGTTCCTCCAGCTTCCTCACCTCATCTACGTATGCTTCCATCAGTGGGCTCTGATAATCTTTGTTGACCTGCCTGACAACGAGCTGCGAGTCACCCCTGACGATGAGCTTCTTAACCCCGAGGTCCGCCGCGATCCTGAGACCGACAAGCAATCCCTCGTACTCGGCGGTGTTATTGGTGGACATCTCCCTGGGGAAGTGCATCTGGATCACGTACTTGAGGTGCTCTCCGGTGGGTGTGACGAGCAGCACGCCGACACCGGCGCCTTGCAGCGAGAAGGCTCCATCAAAGTACATGATCCAGTTGCGGTCTGCTTCCTTGCCGGGGAGAGTAGTCTCCTGGATTTCTTCGTCAGGCGTCGAGGTCCATTCCATGATGAACTCCGCCAGGACTCTGCTCTGAATTGTCGAGGTACTTTCAAATTTTAAGCCGAAGCTTGACAACTCCAAGGCCCATTCCACAATCCTTCCGGTTGCGTCTGGGTTGTGCAGTATCCGTTGCAACGGGAGGCGAGTGACGACAGTGATCTTGTGAGCCTGGAAGTAGTGACGCAGCTTCCTCGAGGCCATGAGGAGGCCGAAGAGCAATTTTTGCACACCGGAATACCTTGACCTAGCCCCCTGCAAGAGGGAGCTGACAAAGTAAACCGCGTGCTGCATCATCTTTTTCTTGGGAACCACTTCACTCAGCCGCGGGGGCATCGCCTTGGGGGCACCAGGCTCTGCCGGGGGCCGCACCTTGTTGGCACCAGGCCCTGCCCGGGGAATCTTCGGCTCGCCATTCGTTGGTTCTGCCACCATTGCTGCCTCCTCGTCGACCTCCCTCTGCGCCACTAGTGCGGCGCTGACCACTTGGGTCGTCGCCGCCAAATACAGCAGCAACGGCTCTTGTGGTTTAGGCACAACTAGTATTGGCGTGGAGGAAAGGTATTTCTTCAGGTCCTGCAGTGCGGCCTCGGCTTCTGGGGTCCACTCTATTGGGCCTGCCTTTTTCAAGATGTTGAAAAAGGGAAGGGCGCGCTCGGCGGACTTGGAGATGAACCGGCTCATGGCGGCAACGCAACCGGCGAGCCGACACACATCCTTGATCCACTTGGGCGCCTTGATCTGCTCAATAGCCTTGATCTTGTCTGGGTTTGCCTCAATCCTGCGCTGTGACACGAAGAACCCGAGAAGCTTGCCGGACGGGACGCCGAAGACGCACTTCTCAGGGTACAACTTGAGGTTGATCTTGCGCAGGTTGGCAAATGTCTCTTCTAGATCTTGCACAAGAGTCAGCCCGTCCTTGGTTTTGACCACTATGTCATCCATGTATGCCTCCATATTTCTATGGAGCTAAGGTTCAAAACCAATTTGGACCACTCTTGCAAACATTGAGCCAGCACTCTTCAACCCGAAAGGCATCCGTAAAAAGCAATACGTACCACATGGGGTGATGAATGCTGTCTTCTCTTCATCCTCTCTTGTCATGAAGATTTGGTGGTAGCCTGAGTAGGCATCGAGGAATGATAGCAGATCACACCCGGCCGTGGAGTCAACAATCTGGTCGATGCGCGACAATGGGAAGGGGTCCTTAGGACAAGCCTTATTGATATCTGTGTAATCAATACACAACCTCCACTTCCCATTCGCCTTGCGCACCACTACCGGATTGGCCAACCACGTCGGGTGGAGCACCCCTCTCACCAAACCTGCCGCCTCTAACTTCCTGATCTCCTCTATGATGAACTCCTGCCTCTCCAGAGCCTGCTTTCTGACCTTCTGCTTGACGGGCCGTGCATGGGGGCAGACAACTAGGTGGTGCTCAATCACCTCCCTGGGAACACCGGGGATGTCAGACGCTTGCCATGCAAACACGTCGACATTCGCCCGCAGGAAGGTGACGAGCTCGCCTTCTATTTGCTGCTGAGGGTGGAGCCTATGATGAAGGCCCCTCCTGTGCCGTCCTCCGTGACGGGCACCTTCTTGGTCTGCGGCGGCTCGGCTCTGGATCTCTTGTTCTTGTCGGCAGAGCTCTCTGGCACGTCCTCAGCGGTAGCACAACACCTCGAGGGGGTGCGCTTGCCGGAGTGGGTGCGAGAGGTCTTGCTGGGCTCCTTTTTTCCTCCCGAGCCTTCGGCGGCAGGAGCAGGTGCCTTGACGGCAGCTGCCGCAACTGCTTCCCGGTAGAGTTGGTCGGCGCAGATTAGTGCGTCCTTCTTGTCGGAGGGGATGGAGATGATGGTCAACGGCCCGGGAATCTTTAGCATGTTGTAGGCGTAGTGTGATGCCGCCATGAACTTAGCGAGTGCCGGGCGACCGAGGATCCCGTTGTAGGGCAAGGGGATCTCGGCCACGTCGAAGACGATCAGCATGACCTTTCCCTTTGGCTGGCTTCTCCCCGGATTGACCCCCTGAAACGTGCCCGTTTCCTCGAGGTCTCCGTCAGGGATTTGCAACCTTTTGATCACGACAGGCGAGATCAGGTTCAGGCCGTCCCCGCCGTCAACTAACATCTTGTTCACCCTGAAGTTGCATTTGTTGGTGAAACCAACAACGGCAAACACCCGACCGCAGTAGTGTGATCAGGGTGGTCCTCGGCGTCAAAGATGAGGGGCATGCTGGACCACTTTAGTGGCTTCTGAGCGTCGAACGATGGCTCTATTGCTGTGACCTCTCGTGCCCTGCTTGAGCTGGCGGTGGGAGGTGTGCAGCAAGGCGCCGCCATCGACGCACATGGCCTCCGTAGCCTTCTGGAACCCTTGCTCACCAGACTCGTCATCCTCGTCACGGTCGTCGTCTTCTTGTTTCTTGTCGCGGCCCCGGGCGGGTCTTTCTTGTTGTTTGTCCCTGCCGGCACGGCCTCCTTGGCCACCGCGCTTCTTACCGAATCCCTCAGCACCATCCTGGTCCTTCTCCTTGTCCCGCCTTTCGTACTCAGCCTTTTGCTTCTCAGCAAGCAGTTCGACTTGTCGGCAGTTCTGGAGATCGTGGCCCTTGGTGCGGTGGATCTTGCAGTATTGCTTGCTGGAGCTTCCTGGCTTGTCGGTAGCCACCAAGCCCCGCAGGCGGCGCACCCAGCAATCTCCTTGCCGGGGGTGTCTGCCTTGACCTTCTTGCTGGCACCGGTATCATCAGATCCCTCAACGGCAAGCACGGCCTTGCCTTTGCGTTTCCTGTTGCGATGCCGACCCCTCTTCGTTAGGGCGGCGGTGTCCTCCTCAGTAGAGTCAGTTTCCGTGCCGGCGTTTTTGCTGGGGTACTTCCTTCCCTCTTCAGGCCGGGCGCACCTGTCGGCCAGAACGTAGAGCTCGTCCACATCTTTAACCTTGGTCATCGCCAACTCCTCATGCATCTTGCGATTGCGCACGTTCTGATGGAACGCGCTAATCACAGCGGCGGGATGAACGTCGAGGATGTTGTACTGCACCCGGCTGAATCTCTGGATGTACTTGCGCAGGGTCTCCCCTTCCTTCTGGGGAATGATGTGTAGATCACTGGCCTGGCCATGAGCTTGGTGGCCTCCCGTGAAGGCGCCAACGAACTCATGGCACAGATCTAAACATGAAGAGATGGAGTCCGCCGGCAAGTGCATCAACCAAGACATCACATTGGGCTTGAGCGTCAGCGGGAAGTAGTTGGCAAGCACCTTGTCGTCGCGAGCCCCAGCGGCCTGCATCGCAATGGTGTAGATGCTGAGGAACTCGGACGGATGGGTCTTGCCGGTGTACTTCTTGCCGACGTCGGGCTTGAACGTGCGGTGGGACAACCACTAGAACTGCCTCAGTTCACGGGTAAAAGCCGGGCATCCCACCTCGTAAGGTAGGCCGCAGGGGCCCCCCGGTGCCGGGTGGTCCATAGTGGGTCCCGCCCGCTTATCCGACTAGTGGCACGCTTCACGCCGGCGCTCGACGGTTGTTCGAGCGTCTTCATGAGCTCGCTCCCTAAGGACCTGACGCTGGTCGGGGAGGGTCCGTGCATCGGACGACGCTATGTAGATGTTATCACCAGCGTCGCCACGACGGGCCAACGCCCGTGGCGGCTAGCGAGGAGGAGGAGAGTGCACCGTGGCTGCAACTCCCCCGGTCCTCCCAGCGCCAGCATGTGGTGGTTCGGTGGAGCGCCGACCCGAGGGCCCCGCCGGTCGCGAATCATCTTTGTTCGCGACGGC
Organism: Triticum aestivum; assembly: GCF_018294505.1. Taxonomy (NCBI): domain Eukaryota; kingdom Viridiplantae; phylum Streptophyta; class Magnoliopsida; order Poales; family Poaceae; genus Triticum; species Triticum aestivum. The sequence goes on from NC_057794.1 coordinate 351,635,887, forward strand.
AACGAGGCTCCGGATGGTGGCCCTCCACTCATCGAGCTTCTTCGCAGCAGGAGGGAAGTCGAGGAGCAGCTGCGCGCGCGCCAAGGCTTCCGCTGGCATGGGTGGCGGCGACAGCTGAGTGGATCGTGGTGCGCTTCGACTTCTAACTATGTTAGAAGGAGCTCTGTCACGACCCAACGGTTGCGTGCCATTTTCACCAGTGCTTCGGCGAGCGTGTTGAACTCCTTCGCCTTGCTGACGACGCACAGGGCTCTTCCCACGGTGGTGCCCAAGGTCACCAACATGGTGACGCTGTTCGGCGCACACACCATGGAAAGAACGCGCGGTGGTCACCAGTGTATGCGTCCCGGAGGTTGCCGCGCCGCCCGGAGTTGGCGCAACGACACCCCCGGAGGGCCCCGCTCCACCGGCAGGGGGTCCAGCTCCGTCTTTAGATCCAGCGGCATGGGGCCGACCATCTAGTGCACGAACAACGCCGCTCGCCAGGCTCCGACTGCCTGGGTGGTGCTGGTGTTCGTGGGCCGCGGCCCGAGTCCTGTCCGCGACCGGTCCGCTGCTCGTCCGCACCGGCACGGGCCGTTCGGCCCCCAACGAGCCGATCGCCGTGTCCATCTTCTTCTTAGGGGCCATGGTGACGAAGAACCGCTAGGCTAACTACCAGACCAGATTCTCACAAACGCGCCCCCTACCTGGCATGCCAAAGATGTTGGTGGGAAACGACACCTATGGGATCACAAGAATCCCTACCGCGGTTGCGGGGCACGGGGTTGAGAGAAGAGCGGGTCTAACAGAGAGAACGCGGTTCGTTTATCCAGGTTTGGGCCGCGAGGATGCGTAAAACCCTAGTCCTACTTTGGTGGATGTATTCTGAGTTCTTGAACTAGCTACGGGGTGTAACGAGCTCCAAAAAGCCGAATCCCTCTCCTTGTCGCCTTGGGCCTCCTTTTATAGAAAAAGGGGTTGCCACAGTGGCACACAGGAGGTGGAAAGGCAACAGTGTTGCGAGGTTATCCTGGTATTACAGGACAAAGCGCATTAAATGCGAGGCTTAGGTGTCCCTCCACTTTATCGGGGGCGAGGCCCGTCCCGTCCGTCGCCGCTCTTCCAAGCTTCGACACGCGCCCTGGCCAGCGATGCATGCGGTGCCATGTAAGTAGGCAGGCAGCTGAGGTGGCGCGGTGGTGGAGTCTCCAAGAAGGGCTGCATGTCGCCACGCAGGTGCCTGCCCAGCTAGTTGGGTCGGCAGCTGCATGCGAAAGGCGGCGGAGACTTGGCTGGTGTGGGCCTGACGGTGGCCCTGCTGGTGCGCTTGGCGAGGGCCTTGCCGGGTGGCCCGGCAAGGGTCTTGCCGTGGTGTGCAGGCGTCCCCGACAAGGATCTTGCCGGGGGTCTTGTAGGTTTCTTCGATGAGGATGGCTGCCTTCCTATCCTCATTTGACCTTGACTATTCTTTGTCTTCACGAAGATCTGCATTCCACCACAGAGGTGCTTCCCGAGCCCTGTCCAATGCATTTGTCGAGTGTTGGTGGGCTCGAGGGTGGCTCGCTCGGCTGGCGTGGGCGAGCTGCCTGATACGTCTCCAACGTATCTATAATTTTTTATTGGTACATGCTATATTATCTACTGTTTTGGACTATATTGGGCTTGATTTTCCACTTCTATATTATTTTTGGGACTAACCTATTAACCGGAGGCCCATCCCAGAATTGCTGTTTTTTGCCTATTTCAGTGTTTCGGAGAAACAGAATATCAAACGAAGTCCAAATGGAATAAATCCTTCGGGAACGTGATTTTCTCACCGAACGTGATCCAGGAGACTTGGACCCTACTCCAAGGAGTCAAAGAGGAGGTCACGAGGGTGGGGGCGTGCCCCCTGCCTCGTGGGCCCCTCGATGCTCCACCGATGTACTCCTTCCTCCCATATATACATACTTACCCCAAACGATCAGAACAGGAGCCAAAAACCTAATTCCACCGCCGCAACTTTCTGTATCCACGAGATCCCATCTTGGGGCCTATTTTGGAGCTCCACCGGAAGAGGGCCGTCATCACGGAGGGCTTCTACATCATCCTAGCCCCTCCGATGAAGTGTGAGTAGTTTACCTCAGACCTTCGGGTCCATAGTTAGTAGCTAGATGGCTTCTTCTCTCTCTTTGAATCTCAATACAAAGTTCTCCCCTCTCTTGTGGAGATCTATTCGATGTAATCTTCTTTTTGTGGTGTGTTTGTTGAGATCGATGAATTGTGGGTTTATGATCAAGTCTATCTATGAATAATATTTGAATCTTCTCTGAATTCTTTTATGTATGATTGGTTATCTTTGCAAGTCTCTTCGAATTATCCGTTTGGTTTGGCCAACTAGATTGGTAGTTCTTGCCATGGGAGAAGTGCTTAGCTTTGGGTTCAATCTTGCGGTGTCCTTTCCCAGTGACAGAAGGGGCAGCAAGGCTCATATTGCATCGTTGCCATCGAGGATAACAAGATGGGGTTTATTTCATATTGCATGAATTTATCTCTCTACATCATGTCATCTTTCTTAAGGCGTTACTCTGTTTTTAACTTAATACTCTAGATGCATGCTGGATAGCGGTCGATGAGTGGAGTAATAGTAGTAGATGCACAATCGTTTTGGTCTACTTGTCACGGACGTGATTCCTATATACATGATCATGCCTAGATATTCTCATAACTATGCTTAATTCTGTCAATTGCTCAAGAGTAATTTGTTCACCCACCGTAGAATACTTATGCTCTTGAGAGAAGCCACTAGTGAAACCTAGGGCCCCCGGGTCTATTCTCATCATATCAATCTCCATCACTTTAATCTTGCTTTGCCTTTTACTTTGCCTTTACTTTTTACTTTGCATCTTTATACCAAAAACACCAAAAATATTATATCTATCATATCTCACTCTCGTAAGTGACCGTGAAGGGATTGACAACCCCTAATCGCGTTGGTTGCGAGTAGCTATCGTTTTGTGCAGGTACGAGGGACTTGAGCGTGGCCTCCTACTGGATTGATACCTTGGTTCTCAAAAACTGAGGGAAATACTTACGCTACTCCGCTGCATCATCCCTTCCTCTTCGGGGAAAACCAACGCAAGCTCAAGACGTAGCACTGCCCCAGCAAGGGTCTTGCCGGGGCCGCTGAGGCTGCCCCGGCAAGGGTCCTTGCCGGGGAAACCTGCTTTGCCCATCTGATCTTTGTGGCCTTGGTCCTTGTTCGTTGCTTTGCTTTGTCTTGGGCTTCGATCTTACCTTGGCTTACCTCCCTTGCTCTGCTTGGTGTGGTCACTGGCGCGGCTCTGACTGCCTGTGCACAGGTAAAGGGTTACAAAAATGTGCCCCTAGTTTTGTACACTGACACCTGGACGCCGCTCAGCTGGAGCGCGATGCCGCCTACGGATTCACGCCCGTCGCGGCCGACCCAAGCCGGGTCGCCGATGTGCGTGCCCGGGGAGGAGCAATCGGCCGGGCCCTCGGCGCCGTCCCAACCGTCTACGAGACCCCAGCGAAGAACATGCGCGCTGCCCAGGCGGCCGCAGCTGGCCTGGACCAGCTCGCGGGTGAGGAGCTGAAAGAGCGCATTGGGTGGATGCGCGAACTCCTCCACGCCACCAACACCCAGCAGGACCGCCTCAACCAGCTCGCCAAGCCGGCGGGATCCGGCTCCGCCCGCCTTGGCGGGCCCGGCGAACTTCTGCACACCGCTTCCTCGCCACCCGGCGAGGCGCACTCCGGCCGAGCCCGGACTCGGCGCGACCCGGCCGCTACGGCCGCCGGTGGATTGGGCGACGAGTCCGTCCTAGAGATCCAGTGTGGACCCGTCCAGCATGGCTGGCGTTCGGCTCCAACCGACCCGGCCCCCGTGGCCTGGCCGCAAGTCGACTCGGCCCGCGCACCATCGACGACGCCAATGCTCGCCACCGCCTCGATCGGCTCGCTCGCTCCCTGGAGGTGGAGGAGAGCGGCGCTATCGGGCCAGTGTGCTTCGGCCCGCGCATCCGGGAGGAGCCCTTCCCCAAAGGATTCATGCTCCCTCGCAACACCCCCAAGTACAACGGGGCGGTGAAACCAGAAGACTGGCTCACCGACTACACCACGGCCATTGGCTTCACCTGTGCCAATCGTCGTCTCGCCGTGCGCTACGCACCGCTAATGCTCCAACGGTCGGCCCGCACGTGGTTGAACAGCCTGCCGATGGGCAGCATCAACACGTGGGTGGACTTCGAGGAAGCCTTCGTCCGCAACTTCACGGGGACCTACAAGCGGCCCGGCCGCCCTAGCCAGCTTGCCATGTGCGTGCAAGGGCCGACGAAGACTGGTCACGAGTACCTCGCACGCTGGACCGAGCTCCGAAATAGCTACGAGGGCGTCCATGAATTCCAGGAAATCCAGTACTTCGTCAGCGGGTGCCGAGATGGCACCCTCCTCAAGCACAAGCTCTTACGCTCCGAGCCGGCCACCATGGCCGCGCTCATGGTGACGGCGGACAAGTACGCCACCGCTGACTCTGCCATGAAGATCCAGGTGGCGCTGGATGAAGCCGGCAATACGAAGCCGGTTCCCCCTCCGAAGCCGGCCGGCGAAAGCAGCCGGCAGCAGCATCACCAGAACAACAAGCGGAAGGTCGACCAGTCGGCGCCACATCACGACAACCGGCTCGTCGTGGCCGCCGAGCCCGCGGCAGACCCAGAGACGAAGCACCGTCAAACCGGCAAGACGGCATGGCAACCCGCCATGAGCTTCGAGCAGATGCTCGACGCTCCCTGCAAGCACCACAGTGGTGCAAAACCCTCCACGCACACGCTTCGGTAGTGCGCCATCACCAAGCGCATCATGAGGGGCGACGTCCCGCCCCCTCCAGCTCCGGCTCCAGGCGCGGGACAGCCGCCTCTGCCTCCACCGCCGCCTCTAGCTGGCGGCGCGATGCGCGACGATGCCTACCCACTACTTCTCTACATAGCCGTGGCCTTGCGGGCGGTCAACACGGTGCTGGTGGTCGAGCGACCAGAGAAGGGCAAGATCCAAGCCGTCCAGCGCCCAGTCTACTACCTGAGCGAGGTGCTCTCCAACTCCAAGCAGAACTACTCGCACTACCAGAAGATGTGCTACGGTGTGTACTTCACCGCCAAGAAGCTGAAGCAGTATTTCCAAGAGCACGTGTCACCGTGGTCAGCACGACGCCTATCGGAGAAATCATCGGGTGCCGGGTTGCCTCTGGCCGGGTTGCCAAGTGGGCGATCCAGCTAGCCGGCCACACCATTCTCTACGAGCCCGCACCATGATCAAGTCTCAAGCCCTAGCCGACTTCCTCGTCGACTGGACCTTGACCCAGTACTTGCCGCCGCCTCCCGACTTGACGCATTGGCGCATGCACTTCGACGGGTCCAAGATGCGACTCGGCTTGGGGGCCGGCATTGTACCGTCGTCCCCAAAGGGCGACCGGCTCCGCTACGCACTCCAGATCCACTTTGCTGCCTCCAACAACGTCGCCGAGTAAGAAGCCCTTGTGCACGGCCTCCGGCTTGCCAAGGAACTCGGCATCCGGCGCATCCTGTGCTACGGCGACTCGGACCTAGTGGTGCAGCAGTGCTCCAGCGAATGGGACGCCCGCGACTCCAACATGGCAAGCTACCGCTTCCTCTTCCAGAAGCTATTCGTATCCTTCGAGGGCTGCGAGTTCCTCCACGTCCCACGTGCGGAGAATGAAGCAGCCGACACGCTCGCCAAGATCGCCTCATCACGACAAGCCATCCCGTCCGGCATCTCCCTCAAGCACCTGCGCAAGCTATCCGTCAAGCCATCACCGGACTCCGAGTCCATCGACATTCCAGACGACCCGACCGCACCTCAACCTGGCCCGGGGGCTACTGAACCCGGCCCAGGGGTTGCTGGACCTGGCCCGGGGGCTGCTTAGCTCGACCCGGCCACCATCGTCCCAGACCCGGCCATCGCCATCCCTGACCCGGGGGCTGCTCAACCCAGCTCGGGGGCTGCTGACTCGGAACCCACCCTGGTGGCCGTCTTCGCCGTGGTTACGACTCCATCTTGGGCCCTCCCAGTATCAGAATTTTTGGAGAACGGGGTTCTCCCCATGGACGAGACCGAAGCTCGGCAAGTGTAGCGCCGGGCGTCCGCCTACAACATCATCAACAATGAGCTCGTCAAGCGCAGCTCCACCGGCGTGTTCCAGCGCTGCGTCGAGCAGGAACGGGGCATCGACATTTTCCTCAACATACATCAGGGCGAATGCGGGCACCACGCTGCATCACGATCCCTGGTGGCCAAGGCATTCCGCCACGGTTTCTACTGGCCCACAGCCCTCCAGGATGCCGAGTCGCTCGTCCTCAAGTGCAAGGGATGTCAGTGCGTCGGCAAGCGCAGCCACGAGCCGGCGTCAGCACTCCGCACCATACCGATCGCCGGGCCCTTCGCGGTCTGGGGACTCGACATGGTGGGACCCTTCAAAACCGCTCGAGGCGGCATGACACACTTACTGGTGGCAGTGGACAAATTCACCAAGTGGATTGAGGCAAGACCAATCAAGAAATTGGACGGGCCAACAGCCGTCCGGTTCATCAAGGACATAGCAGTGCGCTACGGCATGCCGAATAGCATCATCACCGACAACGGCACCAACTTCGCCAAGGGCGCGCTCGAGCAATACTGCTCCGTCTCCGGCATCCGCCTCGACCTGGCCTCCGTTGCGCATCCGCAGTCCAAGGGGCAGGTCGAGCGGGCCAATGGACTCATCCTATCTGGCATCAAGCCGCGACTCGTCGAGCCACTCATCCACTCACCCGACAGCTAGCTTGACGAGTTGCCAGCCGTTCTCTGGAGTCTACGCACCACACCGAATCGGTCGACCGGGTTCACCCCGTTCTTCCATGTCTACGGAGCCGAAGCCATCATCCCGACCGACGTCGAGTTCAACTCGCCGCGCGTCGCGATGTACACCGAAGCTAAAGCAAGAGAAGCCCGCGAAGACGGCGTCGACCTGCTCGAAGAAGCACGCCTCCTGGCGCTCAGTCGCTCGTCCATCTACCAGCAAGGCCTAAGGCACTACCACAGCAAGAAGATCAAGCCCCTCGCATTCCGCAAGGGCGACCTCATCCTCCGACTCGTCCAAGAGCAGGCAGGGCAGCACAAGCTGTATCCTCCATGGGAGGGCCCATTCATCGTGAGCAGGGCCTTCCGCGACCACAATGCCTACTACCTCATCGACACACGCAAGTCGAGGAAGCGCAAGAAGGACACCACCGGTGAAGAAACGTCCCGGCCGTGGAACGCGGAACTCCTCCACCCGTTTTACAGTTAGTCGCACGAGCGTATGTATCATCGCCTTTTGTAAACGCATGAAACCACGGGGTCCCCGAACGAGACTCGGGGGCTGCCTTTTGTCGACCAATTTATTGTGTCCCTATTTTCTTGCATCACTATACCACTGAACCCGGCCACCGGTCCGACTCGCTCGACCCGGGGGCTCGGGGGCTAGCCGGCTCGGTCGCCACCCCGCCGCCTTACTTGGTAATTCCTGATAAAGTTAGGATGCCGCGGTCCCCACTTTGCCCTAAAGCCACAGATCCAGCTTTGGCTGTCGGCTGGCAAGCACAACGGGCCAAAGCTCCTTTATGCTTCATACACTAAGTCAAAGGCTATAGGGTCGATCAACCCGGCTCACCATTCATCAAACGAACAGCCGCATGACCGGCTGCTCGCCAACCGGCTTCGCCGAATTGCCGCCAGCCGACCCAATGGGTGCCTCGCTCGCGCTCAATGTTTCAATGGACCCAAGTCCTAGGCGCTCCTCTCAAAGAGCCGAACTCCTTGTCATGGACCGGAGCCTCGGCCGTCTGACTTGCGGGGGGGGGGGGAGGTTCGAGAAAGGAAAAGCGCATGAAATTGGTCCAAAAACGGAAGGAAAAAAGCAAAAACACCCACGACATTTGCACAAGTATTTAAGAAAAGGCCCATGGCCCGAGTTCATTACACCCTAAAACCCCCAGTGGGTGGGTGGACCTGCTATTTAACAGACTTTACACAAAGTGTCTCAGGCATCTCCAGCGTCGCGTCGCGACGTCGGCGGCTCTCCTCTGGCAGCCTCCGGGTCTAGCGAGGCGCCGGTGTCCTCCTTTGCACCCGCGTCGCGGTAGACGCCCGTCTCCTCCGAGCTCCCCTCCGGATCGTGGAGGAGCAAGCCGTAGTCGTCGCTGTCCATGGCCCTGCCGTCTTCCCTCCACTCCGGATGGAACTCATCGTGGAAGGCGAACTCGGCGATGTAGCTGGCCCAGGAGGCGATCCGGCCGGCTTGCTCCTGCAAGTGTTGCTCCGAACCGGCATGCTGGCCCATCAACGCGTCCAGCTGCAGGTCCGGATGCCAGGACAGCACGAACCGGAGCACCATCTCAGCACCGGCATGAGCGGCGGAGACGCGCCACTCCCCAAGCCGGTCCGACCCCATCTCCAACCAACGCGCCAGGCGCGAGAAGCTGCTCAGTTGGACGGAGTCCGACCATAGCGCCGCCGTCATTGCGGTGCCGACCTGGGACAGCCGCCCCAACTGCATTCCCAGGACCTGCAGGCGGGCCTCAGCGGCGGCGATGATCTCCAGGAAGGTCTAGGCCACCCGCGGATCCGTCCCGGACCCAACGACGCCGGTTGGGTCGCGCTGATGGCGGACGGCTTCCTCCACCAGCCACTGCGTCTCCGGGAAGGCCTCTACCGCAAAGGAAGAATCGAGTTAGAAGAAGAACAACAAGGAAGAAAGGCCGGATCCCGACCCGGCAAACGACAAGAAAAAACACTTACTAAAGAAGGACTCTTCCAGGTGTTGCACTTCAAGCAACGTACCACGCCGCTCCCATTCGATGGCGCGATCGCGCTCCTTGAGCGCCTTCTCCAGATCGGTCACTGTCGGTGTCAAAACCAGCGGATCTCGGGTAGGGGGTCCCGAACTGTGCGTCTAAGGCGGATGGTAACAGGAGGCAGGGGGGACGATGTTTTACCCAGGTTCGGACCCTCTTGATGGAGGTAAAACCCTACGTCCTGCTTGATTTATTCTTGATGGTATGGGTATTACAAGAGTTGATCTACCACGAGATCGGAGAGGCTAAACCCTAGAAGCAAGCCTATGGTATGATTGTATGTTGTCCTACGGACTAAAACCCTCTGGTTTATATAGACATCGGAGGGGGCTAGGGTTACACAAGGTCGGTTACAAAGGAGGAGACATCCATATCCGTACTGCCTAGCTTGCCTTCCACGCCAAGTAGAGTCCTATCCGGACACAAGACGAAGTCCTCAATCTTGTATCTTCATAGTCCAATAGTCCGGCCAAAGGATATAGTCCGGCTGTCCGGAGACCCCCTAATCCAGGACTCCCTCAGTAGCCCCTGAACCAGGCTTCAATGACATCGAGTCCGGCGCGCAGTATTGTCTTCGGCATTGCAAGGCGGGTTCCTCCTCCGAACACATCACAGAAGAGTTTGAATACCAGGGTAGTGTCCGAACCTGCAAAATAAATTCCACATACCACCGTAGAGAGAACAATATTTCCACAAATCTTAATATGTTGACACGCTTTGGCAACATGACATCAGGCGATGGCTCGGTGATTATTCGAACCATTTTTCTTCAACCAGCTCCACACATAACGCGAGGCCGTTTCTTGACACGTCTTGTCAAAGCAGAGATCGTGTTCCCCTAATTACGGGATTCTCATCAATACGGTCGTGGGTAACCCAACCGTGCCTAAGACTCCTAGATTTTAGGCAAGTCCCAAACGACCACTAGGAGGACGCTTGATATTCACCCTCTTTATAAAGGGACAAGGCTTTTACTTTTTCCCTCCCGTGCTCAATCGAATCCTTCCCCCGCCTCGAGTTCTAACACCCAAAGCCCAGGTCAGGTGCTTCGGACCTTCAATCATGTCCGGATCTAGCCTTCAAGGCCAGTGGATGCCCTCCTCCATTATGGAAGAGGATATCAAGAAGTTGAGGGAGGCCAGATACCTGACCGCCGAGGTTTCGCATCGGCTGCCTGCCCGAGGGCAGGTCGTCCCTACTCCCGAACCCAACGAGAACGTTGTGTTCATCTCCCACTTCCTCCGAGGTCTAGGCCTCACTCTGGATCCCTTCGTTAGGGGTTTGATGTTCTATTACGGGCTAGATTTCCACGATCTAGCCCCGGACTCCTTTCTCCACATCTCGGCATTTATTGTCGTATGTGAGGCCTTCCTCCGCATTACCCCTCACTTCGGCCTGTGTCTCAAGACCTTTGACGTGAAGTCGAAGATGGTCGAGGGGCAGTATGTAGCGTGCGGAGGGGCATTAATAAGCAAGATCGCCGGAGCTCCATGGCCAAAGGGTTCCTTTCCAGAGGTGTCCGGATTGTGGCAATGGGAGTGGTTTTACATCACAGCTCCCAGAAGTGCCAAGTGGGTGGCTGCCCCTGCTTTCCGCTCGGGCCCTCCACCACAATTGATGTCATGGATTAGCAGAGGGCTGAGCTGGGGTCCAGCCAAGGACGTGCCTATATTGCAGAGCCGTATTCAAGATCTCTTCGAAGGAGCTTTCAGTCTGGTTACGGTGGTGCAAGTCATGCTGGTTCGTCGAGTCCAGCCTTGCAAACGCCGGCCCCTCCGCATGTGGGAGTTCAACCCAGAAGGACCGCACACTATTCAAAATTTCCTCGGCCTGACGCATGAGGAGATGTATAAATCATTCTTTGGACCCCAAATAGAGTGTCCGGATACTACCGAGGACATGGGCCTGAGCAGCAACCGCACCACCGACCAAGTAAGTAATCCTCTAGCCAAACACACCGTCTTTCATTTATCATGACGTCATTCTGAGAAATCGCTCTTTGACTAGGACTGGTTAACAAAGGCGAAGATGATTCGGTGTTCGGCCCCCCTTCCTGAGGGTTTGGACAATCCAGTACTGGAAAAGATGCTCGAGCTAGCACCTTGCCCAGAGCCCTCAAAGGAAGATAGAGGGGGGAATAATGAGGGCGAAAGCGGGCCCCCATCGCTACCAATTCCAACCGAGGGAATGAGCGACTCCATGAAGGAGGATAACCAAGGGGAAGAATCTGACCTTCTCTCGCTCCGGGGAAGGAAGAGGACTGCCTTTGAAGATCTGGAAACCAAGGCTTCCAAATGGGAGAGGAAGTCTCCGCCAGAGGGTCCTGCCTCAGAGGGCGCCTTTGCCGAATAAAGTCCGTGCGGGGATCAGCCCTCTAACGAGCCGTAAGTGATCAAAAAATACTTAATAGTAAAGATATTACTTCCGAGGAAAATGACTGAAGCGTTTGTCTCGCAGTTCGGATCTTAGCCCTTCTCAACAGAGCTCGTCTTCAGGGGATCTTCTTCCGGAGATGATGGAGAGCGAAACGCCTCCCCCGGACTCCCCCACTCAAGAGGCGGGTGACCTTGAAGTGTCGTCAAGGAGGGCCTTCCCGGGTCCGGTGAGGCCAAAGATAATCCTATGGTCACCCGAAGTCCCCAGTATCCAGCTCTTGAAGAGGGTGAACAAAAGAGTACGGCGCCGTTTGGTATGCGGTTGGACGCACTGAGGGATCTGCTAAAGCGAGCGACCATCTCAGAAGAACATCGTACATTGATGGGTACGGTGATGGAAAGGATTTCGTCCGCCGAAAGCGGGTTGCGTGACGCCTTTATGAGTCTACTAACGGGCTTTGAGGTACGTAAAATGATGTACATTTGTGATAGTACCGCACATTTTTAGGTGTGCCATGTGTAGATAGTAGCCCCTGAGACTCTGGTTGTTGCCGAGGACGGCGGCAAACAGAGGATCGTAGTCCCAGGTAATAACCATACCGCTTTATGTGCATGTGGTGGAAGTTCCGTTGGCTAGCCGAACTAATGAGTTTGCCAAACTAAAGCAGCAACTGGATGCGGCAGATGCCGACATCGAGCTTGTTAACAAGCGGCTTGATGAGGCACATGGTAAGTAATGTTTTCTGATGAATGTCACATAGTAAGAGCAGCATGATGCCAGTATCTTTAATATGTTGTGACTGCAGACGGAGCTGCCACCGTGGAGACCCTTCGGGCGGAACTTGCCCGAGCCAAAGAACAAGCAAGGAGTAGTAATGCGGCTGCTTTGAAGGCGGCCGAAGAGTTGAGAGCCGAGAAGGCCGCACATTGCGAGAGCAAAGAGAAAATGGCCAAGATGGTTGTAAAGTTAAAAGACACTGCCGACCGTTGCCAGTTCCTTGAAGAAGAAAACCGAGTGAAGGCGACGGACCTTGAAAAGGCCACGATGGCGACCAAAGACACCCGCTCTACTATGAGAGCGAAGGAGAAGCTGCATGAAGCCGGGGATATTGTGGCTGGGAAGCCCTTTATGCTGCGGAGGAAGTTCGGAGATCCGCGGTATGCCCCTCTGGATCGGCTGTGGAGTTCGGCAGACGCATATCTGGACTTGGCAGCGAGCGTGGTCGATGCGGCCGAATACTTCCGAGATCAAACAGATCGTGAAGTGGACAAGCTGTTCTGGTCGCAGTTTAACATTCCAGAGCGTCCGCTTCCATTGACTGATTAGCTAGCCGAATGGGCCGAACTCAATAGGTTGTCCGGACTCGCCATGAGGTCTGTCATGGATCAGCTGTGGCCGGAAAAGCCAAAGCTGAACAACTATTTTAGCCTGGTGTAGCAGTTCCTTGGTGCGGTGCCGCGCATCAATGCATGAAGAGGTCGGCATGCATAGAAGGCTCGCGGATGGCCCTTGCCCATGTCAAAGCATACTGGGCGGAGATGGATGCTACCACTGTTGCGGCGCAGGGTTCGGCCATAGGCCGAGTGGCTGCCGAGCACTATTTTGAAGAGGTTCTTGAGGGTGCTCGCTTGATAGAGGCCCAGTGCTCGAAGAATATTATGTTTGAATGACATGTATTCCCATTGTAAAAACAATGTTTTTATTGAATTTATCAAGGCTGTATTTATACTTGTGCCCGAAAGTATTGTGATGCCTCCTGTGCGGCCGTTTATGTATACATGTGTATAACCTGAAAGATTGCAGTCGTCGGCTTCAGCCCCCACACATATAATGCGGGGGTGTTCGCAGAAGACGTGTGTTCACACCTAATCCAACATCTTGGTCCTAATAAGGAGGTGATAGCGCAACGAACTAGGCAACCGGACTATAATGCTTTAACACTTTGACTTAGCCATAGGAGTTTGACAGTGGGGCTACTATATAGCCCCTGGTGGCTCCGCACTCATCCGAATTCGGGGTGCGTACTTGCCTGGCCGGGAAACGACCCTTCGTTAAGGCGGAGGAATTCTAAGATTTCGATGGGTCATCGAGTGGTTGACCAGTCTCGCGCTATATCATAACAGTCCGTTTTCAGCTTTCTCTATTGAGGTGCTCATCCGGATGAACCAAGGCACAATCGTAGTAGTTCTCCCAGTGCCGCCTTAGCCGATAGAGCGGAACGTAAGGCAGCAAAACACAGGAGCCAGGCAAACCCAACATTTGACCAAAGACATGATTCAGAGCTGATGCATATAAGGCCAAACTCGCGACGCTGAACACTCCCTAAGATATTCGGTCTTTATGGTGTAAACCGGGCCTAAACAGTGCCCGTTGTAAGAAGCCCCTGGTGTCCAGGTACGTGCATTGTTCTGACGTGGCCACATGCCAAGACGTCAGCATCCTTCTTAATGGTACTGAGAATCCGAGGGATGTGTATCAACAAGAGACAGTAAAAAAGGTTGACGCAGGGTCCTAATCTAAAAAGAATCTGGGTCCCTACTGCACGTCTGCGCCTGTGTCTCCGTTGTGCCACATCCTGGACGGGTGTAGCACAATGGTCATCTGTAAAAGAGAGGAACTTAGGTGAAAAGTTGTCATGCAAAAAGGTAGGTTTTAAAGAAACCATGCATAGATCAAGATGAGTAAAAATTGCCACTTGTCTGCGCGCGTTGAGCCCCTTGTATTTGTAATAGGGGTGTGGTCATCAAACCTGTATGAATTACATATAGCTGCGCCGGACTCGTCTAACCGTGTCCGTGGTCTTGACGACCTATCGAATGTTTTAGTTGGTGAGGCCGCTTTAGTGTGCGGCTGCCACGGCAGCCGCATTCTTTTCGGTGCGCAGGGATCGCTCAATATTCCATTTACTATAATGATGCCACGTGGAACGGGATCTTAAGCGTGAGGGAAGCGTAATGCGGTATTGCATTAAAGCGAGCGAAAGCTTCACGTCCAAGTAGTGCTTGATAGCCACTTTGGAACGAAGCAATGTGGAAGGTTAAATTTTCACTATGGAAGTTATCGGGGAAGCCGAATATAACCTCTAGTAGCAGGGAGCCCGTGCAATGAGCCCCTGGGCCTGGCGTTACTCCTTTAAAGGTAGTATTGCTGTGGAAAATTTTCGTTGGGTCTATCCCCATTTTGCGAATTGTGTCCTAATATATCAGGTTTAGACTGCTGCCACCGTCCATTAGGACTCGTGTGAAGTGGTATCTGTCAATTATTGGATCTAATACCAAGACAGCCCATCCTGCGCGCAGGATACTTGTCAAGTAATCCTGATGGTCGAAGGTGATCGGTTGAGATGGCCAGTGGCAGAACTCCGCGGTGATAGGCCCTAGGGCATATTTATCTGGGAGTGCCGCTTTGTTTCTCCCCTTTATCACGTGTAACACGTTTACTGTTTTGACTTCTGGTGGAAATTTCTTCTGTTCCCCAGTGCTTTGCTTGCGAGGCTCATCCTCGTCTTCGCTTGGTGTATCCTGCCCCTTATGTTCGGCGTTGAGCTTGTCGGACTGATTGAAGACCCAACATTCTCCGTGGGTATGATTTGCAGTTTTATCGGGGGTGCTATGGATCTGACATATTTGGTCCAAAATTTTGTTTAGGCTGGACAGTTCATCTCTGGCGCCTTTAGAGGGCGGCTTTTGCTGACCTGGCCGAGAGCTTCTGAATCCGGCGTTTACCGCCGTGCTCTTCGGGCTGTCTTCTTTATTCCGGCGCTTATTATTTTTGCTGCGTCGTGATTTCCCGTTTCCATCTCTAACTTCGGATGTACTTGGGTCGCTGGTGCTGCATCGGGCTAGCCAGCTGTCCTCGCCCGCGCAAAAGCGGGTCATGAGGCTTGTTAATGCTGCCATTGTTCTCGGCTTTTCTTGGCCGAGGTGTCTGGCAAGCCATTCGTCTCGGACGCTGTGTTTAAAAGCTGCCAAGGCTTCGGCGTCCGGACAGTCGACTATTTGGTTCTTTTTAGTAAGAAACCTGTTCCAAAGCTTTCGGGCTGACTCTCCGGGCTGTTGAGTTATATGACTTAAATCGTCCGCATCCGGAGGTCGGACATAAGTCCCTTGAAAATTTGCCCGAAAAGCGTCTTCGAGCTCTTCCCAGCTTCCAATGGAGCTTTCGGGGAGGCTTTTAAGCCAGTGCCGAGCTGGCCCTTTGAGTTTGAGGGGTAAATACTTAATGGCGTGGAGATCATCTCCTCGAGCCATATGGATATGGAGGATATAGTCCTCAATCCAGACCCCAGGGTCTGTTGTTCCGTCGTATGCCTCTATGTTTACGGGTTTGAATCCCTCTGGAAATTCATGGTCCAGCACCTCGTCGGTGAAACATAGGGGGTGTGCGGCACCCCTGTATCTGGGTGTACCGCGTTGTTCGGATGTTTGTTGTGTTGCATCGTATGCTGGAGCGCGCTTGCGTGGTCCATAGATGGATCTGGTTGCGCCGTCCTTTTGATGCGAGCCCTCGCGTGGATCGCGTATTGGCTTATGTGCGGCGTTGTTTGCCGCTCTATGTTGGCCGTGAGGTCGTCTATCCGGCCAGATGGCCGTTTTAATTTTTGGTTGCGGGGGATCTAAGGCCTCCTCATCGAATTCAGGTAGCAACTTCCGCTTCGGGTAGCTCTTGGTGGGGCGATTACCGCCGTACTTCGCTGCTGTGTTGAGTACTTTACTCCATCTGATTCTGAGTGTGTCTTGCGCAGCCTTGAGCCTTTGCTTCTGCTTTTTTAGACTCCTCGCGGTGGCAACAAGCCTTTGACGGGCATTCTGTTGCTCCGGGTGTCTGTCCGGTGTGATGTCGTCCGGACTATTATCTTTGACAGAGTCGGGTTGTTCGGTTTGATTCTCCGTGTTGCCATGGTCTGGCGATGGTTCACCCTGCTCTAACGCTGGGTCTATATGATC
The DNA here is from genome assembly GCF_018294505.1 of Triticum aestivum. Taxonomy (NCBI): domain Eukaryota; kingdom Viridiplantae; phylum Streptophyta; class Magnoliopsida; order Poales; family Poaceae; genus Triticum; species Triticum aestivum. The sequence continues at coordinate 351,652,076 of NC_057794.1, forward strand.
GTTGTTTCTGCCGAGGCGGGATTTGGAGCGGCGCTTATGCCGCCGCTTTGACTGCTTCTCGAGGGGACAACCCTTCGTTGCGTCCTTCCGTTCCTCGTCGTCGTTTTCTTTTGGTGTGTCCACCATGTATACGTCATGTGATGAAGTGGGCGTCCAGTGCCCTGTGGGCAGTGGTTCCTGTTCGTCTCCTGCATTGTCGTCCATACCGTCGATGTCTTTGTAGTCGAAGTCGAGCATGTCGGTTAAGTCATCGACAGTGGCTACTAAGTGGGTGGTGGGTGGGCGGCGAATTTCTTCATCATCCGCATCCCAATCCTGCCGGACATAGTTCGGCCAGGACTCTCCTGACAAGGAGAGAGACTTTAATGAATTCAGTATGTCGCCGAAGGGCAAGTGCTGAAAGATATCCGCGGAGGTGAACTCCATGATTGGCGCCTAGTCGGATTTGATAGGCACGGGCGCAGGCGGTTCGGAGTCCGTGGCCGGGGAAGGATCCGGCAGTTTGGCAACACGGCTCTCGTGAAGGGTAAGGTCGATATTCGGCTCGATCGCCGCTGAGGATACGGCCTCCGTGACGGGGTCTATCCACCCGTCCATGGATGGCGCAACTGGCTCCGAATTGAGGCTCGGAGCGGCTGCCGGTGCGATCTCCTGAATACGGTCCGATGGTAGAGCTAAATCGTACTCATCGTGACCGCGTGGCGCACAAGGCAGGGGCTCGAATCCGTCGAAGATCAAGTCTCCGCGGATATCGGCCGTGTAATTTAAGCTTCCAAACCTGACCTGATGGCCAGGGGCGTAGCTTTCGATCTGCTCCAGATGGCCAAGCGAGTTGGCCCGCAGTGCGAAGCCGCCGAACACAAAGATCTGTCCGGGGAGAAAAGTCTCACCTTGGACTGCATCGCTATCGATGATAGAAGGAGCCATCAAGCCTAACGGCGACGACACAGAGGAACTCTCAATGAAAGCACCAATGTCGGTGTCAAAACCGGCGGATCTCGGGTAGGGGGTCCCGAACTGTGCGTCTAAGGCGGATGGTAACAGGAGGCAGGGGACACGATGTTTTACCCAGGTTCGGGCCCTCTTGATGGAGGTAAAACCCTACGTCCTGCTTGATTTATTCTTGATGATATGGGTATTACAAGAGTTGATCTACCACGAGATCGGAGAGGCTAAACCCTAGAAGCTAGCCTATGGTATGATTGTATGTTGTCCTACGGACTAAAACCCTCCGGTTTATATAGACACCGGAGGGGGCTAGGGTTACACAAGGTCGGTTACAAAGGAGGAGATATCCATATCCGTACTGGCTAGCTTGCCTTCCATGCCAAGTAGAGTCCTATCCGGACACGGGACGAAGTCTTCAATCTTGTATCTTCAAAGTCCAACAGTACGGCCAAAGGATATAGTCCGGCTGTCCGGAGACCTCCTAATCTAGGACTCCCTCAGTCGCCTTGGAAAGGGCCGCCTTCAACTCAGCGTCCTTGTCTTCGGCCGCCTTCTCGGCCGACTCGCAGCGACGGGCCTCGTCCTGACGGCCCCCCTCAGCCGTGGTCACCTGCTCCCGCAGGCTATCCACCTAGGCCTGGAGCCGGCCCTTGTTATCGGCCAGCTGGCCGCGCTGTTGGTCTGCCTCCACCAGGGCCTGCTGTGCCTCTGCCACCTTGGCGGCTTCCGCCTTAAGGTGCTCCACCTCGGCCTCGAGACGGCTCTTGTGACCCGCCAGCTACTCATGCAGCCGGTTGGCCTCATCAAGAGACCGCCGAGCCTCAGCCGCCTCCGCCCTCGCCTGCGCCGCCTCGACGCCAAGACGGCCGGTGTCGGCAACGAGCCGGTCGTAGTAATGACAGGCTCGGAGCAGACGAGTCCGCTAGGACAGAACCTCGGCTGCGAAAAAGAAGGACTCAGTAGAAGAAAAAAGCAAGACTTAAGATTTGGCCCAACTGTTACATAGTTGGCCCGAATCTCGAGGGCTACACCTGGGTGCGCTAGCGCGCCCCCACTACGAAAGAGCACAAGAATACCTGCGACGATGCGGAGCTCCTCCTCCTTGGCGGCAAGCTGCTCCTTGAGCTCCCGGTGCTTGCCCAGGAGACGATTGTAGGCAGCGACCCAGAAAGCGTCGAGACGCTGAAGAAAGCTGAAATCAGAACAAGGCTAACACTCTAAAGATTCGACCCAACTACTACATAGTTGGCCTGAACCTCGGGGGCTACACCCAGTGCATGCGCTGGCGCGCCCCTATAGAGAAGAATATACAAGAAGACTTACCAGAACGACACGCTCCAGGTCGCGCGTCCGCTCCACCTCGGCCTGTGCGAAGGCCTCGAGCCATTCCATTCGGCCTTGCAGGCGGCGATTGACAGCATCCAGCGCCGCCTCCTCCTAGGTCGCAAGCCCGAAGACAATGGCGCTCCCGCTCCGGGCCGGCTGCGGCACGGCAGCTTGGCGCCCTCCCTGCCGGGGCACCAAGGCATACTCCCCACTGGCCGCTCGCGATGCGGCCAGCACCTCCTCTGTCGCCCCTCCCGGCGTCGACAACGACCCGGACGCCGGGACGCCCTGTGTCGCCGTCTTCGGCCCAGCTGCCGGGGCGGCCTCCGGGCAGCGGTGCCTCCTCCAAAACCGGCGGTGCCTCTGACACCGCCGCCCGCAGCGTCTCTTCCAAGACAGCGTCGCCTCGACCACCATTAGTCCCCGCTCGCCCGACCACGTCGGCCCGCGGCGGGGTGTCATCCGCCACCTCCATGACCACCCGGTCGGGGATCACCACCGCAGCCCGGCCTCCACGGCCGTGCTCCCTCGCCAACGACGGCTCAAAGACCGTCGCCGCCACCACTGTGCCCTTTAGCATCTCGCGCCAGGCCGACTCCGCGCCGCCTTGCGCCCATGCCGCTACCGCGTCGGTCAAGCACGGACGGACGCCGCCTCCAGCTCCACCTCAGCCCGGTTCCTGTCCACCAGGCCACGACTTCGGTGTCGTTCGGATCCAGGCCGAGGTCCGAGTCGGCCTGTCCTTCCACCTCGGCCTGCTCGGCAAGGTCGGACCGGCTCCTGCGGAACTCGGCCCCTTCGGTAGCCGCGACTTCCGCCTCCGCCCTCGCCAGCGCGATTGGCGACCTGAAGAAGAAGACGGAATAAGCAGAAAAGAAACAAGACTAGCTCAAGGAAAAAATCGGAGCGCAAACGAGAGATGAAGCTTACCCCACCAAGACCGGGACCGGGGTTGGCCTCCCGTCCCCGCCGCCGTGCTTGCTCTTGTCCGGCCTCCCGGCCCCGGCCGGGTCCGCCGTGCGCTTCGGGGCCTGGGGTCGTGGCGCGACGCTGTCTTTCCCATGCGGGCGGCTCGGCGCCGCCCCACGCGAGGACCCGGCTCCGCCCGCGTTGCCGCTCCCCGCCCAACGCCACTACACCAACAACTGGCGTCAGCGTCGTCCGTTCCATGCCACGGTCAGCAATTCAAGGCACATGAAGAAAAACTCGAGACTTTCCCACGCGACGCCCAACGCCAGCGTCGGACTCCGCCTCCTCCTCCCCGCCATGAGCCGCGGGCTCCTCTGGTGCCATCGGCATCACCTGCGACAGGGCTCTGGCGTAAGGATGGCGAATCGCATTCAGAAGTACCCCCGCGTCGCATCAGGACGGATGAAAAGGTGCGCGACAGCAAAGTAAGAAGGCCAGACACTCACCTGCGGCGCCGGGTTCGACTGGCTATACGGCGCCTTGCTGAACCGCCAGTCCTACCCAAGGTTGGCCTTGGAGATGCCATTCACGTCGCGCGCGATCTGCTCCACGGACAGCCAGGTCGACCCCATGCGGTTGGGGTCTTGAAGGCCGACCATTTCGCCGATGAGGCAGGAGCGCCCCTGAAGCGGAAGGACCCGGCACCGGACGAACGCGGTGAGGAGGTCGGTGCCGGTGAACCCCTCCTGCGTCCTCATCACCGTCACCCGCTCGCAGAGATTGACGGTCTCCTGCGACGGGCGCCTGGGCGAGTAGCCCCAGTTCGTCTTCGCCCGTGGCGGCGCCATGGAGAAGGCCGGAAGGTTGATGCGATCCGCACCAAGGTTGCGGACATAGAAGAAGGAGTTCTGCCACTTCTTGGCAGAATCCTCCAGCGGGATCTTGGGGAAATCCACCCCCGACCGCTTTGAGATGACAGCGGCGCCACAATCAGCGAACTCCCCGGCCGACGGGCCCTACTGCTTCAAGGAGAAGAAGCGTGCCCAGAGGTCGATCGTAGGCTCGACCCCCAGGTACCCCTTGCAAAGGGTGACGAAGCCGGAGAGCTGGACGATGGCGCCGGCGCCAAGATGATGCGGCTGGAGCCCGAAGAACTCCAAGAACGCGTGGAAGAAGGTGCTCGCCGGTAGCCCGAACCCGCACTCGAAGTGCGTGAGGAAGCCCACACGCTCCTGCCCCCCGGGCCGAGGCCTCTGCTCGCCGCGCGGCAGGCGAACACCGACGTCCGTCTCCCGCGACAGGCGCCGCGTCGCCCGGAGTTGGGTGATGTCTTCGGAGGTGACATTCGAACCCATCCAGGAGCCCGATGGTAGCGACATGATCGAAGGAGAGAAAGCAGAAGACACATACGAGAGAAAAGCAAGCAAGCATAGGACTAGCCACAAAACAGCAACACCGGAGAGAAGGAGCAGCCCAAGCCTTGGCCAGCTTCCTTCCTCCTCCATACAGCTCTATGAGCAACATTGTACTATCGATCATCCAACTACACTCGGCAGGACTAGGGGTATTATCTCTCCGGAGAGCCCCGAACCTGGGTATGTCTGGTGTCCACACCCGCTCATGACAACCTCACCTCTGGAGTCCACCAGCGCCCTCGAGCCTCCTCCTCTCTTTAGCCATCCCTTGGCATCTGCCATGTGCCCACCATGACACTTCGGGTCCATAGTTATTAGCTAGATGGCTTCTTCTCTCTTTTGGGATCTCAATACAAAGTCCCCCTCTCTTGTGGAGAGCTATTCGATGTAATCTTCTTTCGCGGTGTGTTTGTTGAGATCGATGAATTGTGGGTTTATGATCAAGTTTATCTATGAACAATATTTGATTCTTCTCTGAATTCTTTTATGTATGATTTGTTATCTTTGCAAGTCTCTTCGAATAATCAGTTTGGTTTGGCCTACTAGATTGATCTTTCTTGCAATGGGAGAAGTGCTTAGCTTTGGGTTCAATCTTGCGGTGTCCTTTCCTAGTGACAGTAGGGGCAGCAAGGCACGTATTGTATCGTTGCCATCCAGGATAACAAGATGGGGTTTATATCATATTGCATGAGTTTATCCCTCTACATCATGTCATCTTACTTAAAGCGTTACTCTGTTCTCTTGAACTTAATACTCTAGATGCATGCTGGACAGCGGTCGATGTGTGGAGTAATAGTAGTAGATGCAGGCAGGAGTCGGTCTATTTGTCTTGGACGTGATGCCTATATACATGATCATACCTAGATATTCTCATAACTATGCTCAATTCTGTCAATTGCTAAACAGTAATTTGTTCACCCACCATAATACTTATGCTCTTGAGAGAAGCCTCTAGTGAAACCTATGGCCCCCGGGTCTATTTTCCATCATATTAATCTTCCAATACTTAGTTATTTCCCTTGCCATTTATTTTACTTGCATCTTTATTTCTCTTTATCATAAAAATACAAAAAATACTATCTTATCATATCTATCAGATCTCACTCTCGTAGGTGACCGTGAAGGGATTGGCAACCCCTTTATCGCGTTGGTTGCGAGGAGTTTATTTGTTTGTGTAGGTGCGAGGGACTCGTGCATGGCCTCCTACTGGATTGATACCTTGGTTCTCAAAAACTGAGGGAAATACTTACGCTGCTCTACTGCATCACCCTTTCCTCTTCAAGGGAAAACCAACGCAGTGCTCAAGAGGTAGCAAGAAGGATTTCTGGCGCCATTGCCGGGGAGTCTACGCAAAAGTCAACGTACCAAGTACCCATCACAAACCCTTATCTCCCGCATTACATTATTTACCATTTGCCTCTCGTTTTCCTCTCAACCCACTTCACCATTGTCGTTTTATTCACCCTCTCTCTCTCCATCCTCCCTCTCTTTCTCTATTTGCCTCTTTTTTCCCGTTTCTTGTTTGCTTGTGTGTCGGATTTCTTGCTTGTCGCTATGGCTACTTCTCTATCTTCTCCGTTGTCTCCCGAAAATGAAGTTCTTAATTTTAAGCAAAGGGAGGGAGGAAATCTAAAGGATGCTTGGTATAGAATTTGCAATGCTCAAAATAGATCTACCAGGAAGCAATCTACTTCCATTCTTCTCCGGAATTTTTATGCAGGCGTTATGCCTTGGCACAAATATGTCCTTGATACCATTACCGGAGGGAATTTCTTGGGTAGCCACACTTTTGATTCTTATAATGCTACGACAGATATGTTTGGCTCACCCCCTCTTTTGGTTAATGGAACTATGTTAACTTTGGAGCATGTAATGCAAAAACTTGAAATTATTAATAATAAAGTTGCTACCGTACAGTTAATTGAAAATCTGGATAAAAAGATCCACAACCAAATTACTCAATATGGATCTAAAGTAGGAGTCACTTTAAAAAATATTAAGGAGAAGGAACCCATAGTTAATGAAAGAATAAATCAGGATTCCACTAGAATCGATAAACTTGAGGGTATCATTACCAGCTTGGGAACCGCTTTTTCTTCTGTAAATAATACTCCTAGTCCTCCAACTAAAATTGCCAAGCTTATGTATGTTCCTAAAAATAAGGGTGAATCCTCTAGCAAGGAAACTGCGGATCTCAAATCTATATGTATTCATCCCAATCTTTTTGCTATCATTAAGGAACCGTTTGCTACTAATGATTTTTTCGATTTTGTGCCTAGAAGTTTGATAATTAATAAAAAGAAAGAATTACCAACTAAAGATACCTGGATCTATCCTTGCTTTCATGCCTAGCTAAGGGCGTTAAACGATAGCGCTTGTTGGGAGGCAACCCAATTTTATTTTTATTCCTTGCTTTTTGCTCCTGTTTAGTAATAAATAATTTATATAGCCTCTGTTTTGTTTCTGTTTTGTGTTTAATTAGTGTTTGTGCCAAGTAGAACCGTTGGGAAGACTTGGGGGAAGTTTTTTTAATCTTGCTGTAAAAAACAGAAACTTTAGCGCTCACGAGAACTGCTGCTATTTTTATTTGGAAAGTGATATTTAGTTAATTATTTTTGCAGATGATTAATAGATAAATTACTCACGTCCAACAGTTTATTTTAGAATTTTTGGGGTTCCAGATCTTGCGTTAGCTACAGATTACTACAGACTGTTCTGTTTTTGACATATTCTGTTTTTCGTGTGTTGTTTGCTTATTTTAATGAATCTATGGCTAGTAAAATAGTTTATAAACCATAGAGAAGTTGGAATACAATAGGTTTAACACCAATATAAATAAATAATGAGTTCATTACAGTACCTTGAAGTGGTGTTTTGTTTTCTTTCGCTAACGGAGCTCACGAGATTTTCTACTTTAAGTTTTGTGTTGTGAAGTTTTCAAGTTTTGGGTAAAAGATTTGATGGATTATGGAACAAGGAGTAGCAAGAGCCTAAGCTTGGGGATGCCCATGGCACCCCAATATAATCTAAGGACACCTACAAGCCAAAGCTTGGGGATGCGCCGGAAGGCATCCCCTCTTTCGTCTACTTCTATCGGTAACTTTACTTGGAGCTATATTTTTATTTACCACATGATATGTGTTTTTCTTGGAGCGTCTTGTATTATTTGAGTATTTATTTTTTAGTTTTCCACAATCATCCTTGCTGTACACACCTTTTGGGAGAGACACACATGATTCGGAAATTGTTAGAATACTCTATGTGCTTCACTTATATCTTTTGAGTTATATAGTTTTTGCTCTAGTGCTTCACTTATATCTTTTAGAGCACGTTGGTGGATTTGTTTTAGAGAAACCATTGTTATCTCATGATTCACTTAGATTATTTTGGGAGTCCTACAAAACAGCATGGTAATTTGCTTTAATTATGTTAGGCATTCAAGATTAATAATAAAATTTTCTTATGAGTGTGTTGAATACTATGAGAAGTTTGAAACTTGATAATTGTTTTGAGATATGGAGATGGTGATATTAGAGTCGTGCTAGTTGAGTAGTTGTGAATTTGAGAAATGCTTGTGTTGAAGTATGTGATTCCCGTAGCATGCGCGTATGGTGAACCGTTATGTTAAGAAGTCGGAGCATGATTTATTTATTGATTGTCCTCCTTATGAGTGGCGGTTAGGGACGAGCGATGGCCTTTTCCTACCAATCTATCCCCCTAGGAGCATGTGCGTAGTACTTTGCTTCGATAACTAATAGATTTTTGCAATAAGTATGTGAGTTCTTTATGACTAATGTTGATTCCATGGATTATACGCACTCTCACCCTTCCACCATTGCTAGCCTCTCTAATACCGCGCACCTTTCGCCGGTATCATACACCCACCATATAACTTCCTCAAAACAGCCACCATACCTACCTATCATGGCATTTCCATAGCCATTCCGAGATATATTGACATGCAACTTTCCACCGTTCCATTTACTATGACACGCTCAATCATTGTCATATTGCTTCGCATGATCATGTAGTTGACATTTTAGTTATGGCAAAGCCACTGTTCATAATTCTTTCATATAAGTCACTCATGCATCATTGCTATCCCGGTATACCGCCGGAGGCATTCATATAGAGTCATACTTTCTCTAGTATCGAGTTGTAATTATTGAGTTGTAAATAAATAGAAGTGTGATGATCATCATTCATAGAGTATTGTCCCAATAAAAAAAGAGAGAAAGGCCAAAAAAGGAATACATAAATAAAAAGGGGCAATACTACTATCCTTTTTTTCCAGACTTGTGCTTCAAAGTAGCACCATGATCTTCATGATAGAGAGTCTCCTATGCTATCACTTTCATATACTAGTGGGAATTTTTCATTATAGAACTTGGCTTGTATATTCCAACGATGGGCTTCCTCAAAATGCCCTAGGTCTTCGTGAGCAAGCAAGTAGGATGCACACCCACTTAGTTCTTTTTGTTGAGCTTCCATATACTTATAGCTCTAGTGCATCCGTTGCATGGCAATCCCTACTCACTCACATTGATATCTATTAATGGGCATCTTCATAGCCCGTTGATACGCCTAGTTGATGTGAGACTGTCTTCTCCTTTTTGTCTTCTCCACAACCACCATTCTATTCCACATATAGTGCTATGTCCATGGCTCACGCTCATGTATTGCGTGAAGATTGAAAAAGTTTGAGAACACCAAAAGTATGAAACAATTGCTTGGCTTGTCATCGGGGTTGTGCATGATTTAAATACTTTGTGTGGTGGAGATGGAGCATAGCCAGACTATATGATTTTGTAGGGATAACTTTCTTTGGCCATGTTATTTTGAAGACACATACTTGCTTAGTTAGTATGCTCGAAGTATTATTATTTCTATGTCAATATTGAACTTTTGTCTTGAATCTTTCGGATCTGAATATTCATACCACAGTTAAGAGAATTACATTGAAATTATGCAAAGTAGCATTCCACATCAAAAATTCTGTTTTTATCATTTACCTACTCGAGGACGAGCAGGAATTAAGCTTGGGGATGGTTGATACGTCTCCAATGTATCTATAATTTTTTATTGTCCCATGCTACATTATATCCTGTTTTGGACATTAGTGGGCTTTATTATACACTTTTATATTATTTTTGGGACTAACCTATTAACTGGAGGCCCAGCCCAGAATTGCTGTTTTTTGCGTATTTCAGAGTTTTGCAGAAAAAGAATATCAAACGGAGTCCAAATGGAAAGAAACCTTCGGGAACGTGATTTTTGGAACGAACGTGATCCAGAAGACTTGGACCCTACGTCAAGACATCAACCAGGAAGGCACAATGTAGGGGGGCGTGCCTACCCCCCAGGCGCGCCCTCCACCCTTGTGGGGCCCACATTGCTCCATCGATGTACTCCTTCCTCCTATATATACCTACGTACCCCAAACTACCAGATACAGAGCCAAAACCCTAATTCCACCGCCGTAACTTTCTGTATCCACGAGATCCCATCTTGGGGCCTTTTCCGGAGCTCCGCCGGAGGGGGTATCGATCACGGAGGGCTTCTACATCAACACCATAGCCCCTCCGATGAAGTGTGAGTAGTTTACTTCAGACCTTCGGGTCCATTGTTATTAGCTAGATGGCTTCTTCTCTCTTTTTGGATCTCGATACAAAGTTCTCCCCCTCTCTTGTGGAGATCTATTCGATGTAATCTTGTTTCGCGGTGTGTTTGTTGAGATCGATGAATTGTGGGTTTATGATCAAGTTTATCTATGAACAATATTTGATTCTTCTCTGAATTCTTTTATGTATGATTGGTTATCTTTGCAAGTCTATTCGAATTATCAGTTTGGTTTGGCCTACTAGATTGATCTTTCTTGCAATGGGAGAAGTGCTTAGCTTTGGGTTCAATCTTGCGGTGTCCTTTCCCAGTGACAGTAGGGGCAGCAAGGCACGTATTGTATTGTTGCCATCAAGGATAACAATATGGGATTTATATCATATTGCATGAGTTTATCCCTCTACATCATGTCATCTTGCTTAAAGCGTTACTCTGTTCTCTTGAACTTAATACTCTAGATGCATGCTGGATAGCGGTCGATGTGTGGAGTAATAGTAGTAGATGCAGGCAGGAGTCGGTCTACTTGTCTCGGACATGATGCCTATATACATGATAATACCTAGATATTCTCATAACTATGCTCAATTATGTCAATTGCTCAACAGTAATTTGCTCACCCACCGTAATACTTATGCTCTTGAGAGAAGCCTCTAGTGAAACCTATGCCCCCCGGGTCTATTTTCCATCATATTAATATTCCAATACTTAGTTATTTCCCTTTCCATTTATTTTACTTGCATCTTTATTTCTCTTTATCATAAAAATACCAAAAATATTATCTTATCATATCTATCAGATCTCACTCTCGTAGGTGACCGTGAAGGGATTGACAACCCCTTTATTGCGTTGTTTGCGCGGAGTTTATTTGTTTGTGTAGGTGCGAGGGACTCGTGCATGGCCTCCTACTGGATTGATACCTTGCTTCTCAAAAACTGAGGGAAATACTTACGCTGCTCTGCTGCATCACCCTTTCCTCTTCAAGGGAAAACCAACGCAGTGCTCAAGAGGTAGCTATAACTTTCTTTGGCCATGTTATTTTGAGAAGACATGATTTCTTAGTTAGTATGCTTGAAGTATTATTATTTCTATGTCAATATTAAACTTTTATCTTGAATCTTTCTGATCTGAACATTCATGCCACAATAAAGAAAAATTACATTGAGAAATATGTTAGGAAGCATTCCACATCAAAAATTCTGTTTTTATCATTTACCTACTCGAGGACGAGCAGGAATTAAGCTTGGGGATGCTGACACGTCTCCAACGTATCTATAATTTTTGATTGCTCCATGCTATTATATTATCTATTTTGGATGTTAATGGGCTTGTTTTTACACTTTTATATTATTTTTAGGACTAACCTATTAACCGGAGGCCCAGACCAAATTGCTGTTTTTTGCCTATTTTATAGTTTCGCCGAAAAGGAATATGAAACGGAGTCCAAACGGAATGAAACCTTTAGGAGCGTTATTTTTGGAACAAACGTGATCCAAGTGACTTGGAGTGGACGTCAAGAAACAATCCAGGAGGCCATGAGGCAGGGGGCACACCCACCCTCCTGGGCGCGCCCTCCACCCTCGTGGGCCCCTTGTTGCTCCACCAACCTACTTCTTCCTCCTATATATATCCATATACCCCGCAAACATCCAGGAGCACCACAAAAACCTAATTACACCGCCGCAACCTTCTGTACCTAAGAGATCCCATCTTGGGGCCTTTTCCAGAGCTCCGCCGGAGAGGGCATTGATCATAGATGGCCTCTACATCAAATCCATGGCCTCTCCGATGATGTGTGAGTAGTTTACTTCAGACCTTCGGGTCCATAGCTAGTAGCTAGATGGCTTCTTCTCTCTCTTTGGATCTCAATACAAAGTTCTCCTCGATTCTCTTGGAGATCTATTCGATGTAACTCTTCTTTTTGCGGTGTGTTTGTCGAGATCCGATGAATTGTCGGTTTATGATCAAGTTTATGTATGAAAAATATTTGAATCTTCTCCGAATTCTTTTATGTATGATTGGTTTATCTTTGCAAGTCTCTTTGAATTATCTGTTTGGTTTGGCCTACTAGATTGATCTTTCTTGCAATGGGAGAAGTGCTTAGCTTTGGGTTCAATCTTGCGGTGCTCGATCCTAGTGACAGAAAGGGAAACGACACGTATTGTATTGTTGCCATCGATGATAACAAGATGGGGTTTACATCATATTGCATGAGTTTATCCCTCTACACCATGTCATCTTGCTTAAAGCGTTACTGTGTTCTCTTGAACTTAATACTCTAGATTCATGCTGGATAGCGGTCGATGTGTGGAGTAATAGTAGTAGATGCAGGCAGGAGTCGGTCTACTTGTCACGGACGTGATGCCTATATACATGATCATACCTAGATATTCTCATAATTATTCTCTTTTCAATGAATTGCTCGACAGTAATTTGTTCATCCACCGTAATACTTATGCTTTCTTGAGAGAAGCTACTAGTGAAACCTATGGCCCCCGAGTCTATTCTCCATCATACAAGTTTCCCATCTACTTTATTTTGCTATCTTTTACTTTCAATCTATATAATAAAAATAATAAAAATATTTATCTTATTATTATCATCTCTATCAGATCTCACTCTTGCAAGTGGCCGTGAAGGGATTGGCAACCCATTTATCACGTTGGTTGCAAAGTTCTTATTTGTGTGTGTAGGTACGAGGTGACTCGCGCGTGGTCTCCTACTGGATTGATACCTTGGTTCTCAAAAACTGAGGGAAATACTTACGCTGCTTTACTGCACCACCCTTTCCTCTTCAAGGGAAAACCAACGCAGTGCTTAAGAGGTAGCAGAGCCCCCCTCCTCCTTCTTCTTCCCTGGCATCCCCCTAGATGGGAGGAGAGTTCCCCCTCTGGTCCATGGCCTCCATGACGGCGGAGGGGCGGGAGCCCCTCCAAGATTGGATCTATCCCTCTGTTCTCTTCTGTTTCGCGCTCCTATTTTCTGGCCGAAAACCATTTCTTATATTCTCGGAGATCCGTAACTCCGATAGCGCTGAGATGTTAGAAAGTTTCTTTTCAGATATAATCTTCCTTGCACCCGAAGTAGAGTTCCAACCGACATACGAGGAGGGCACAACCCACCACCATGCGCTTGGGCTGCCTGGTGTGCCCAGGTGTCTTGTGGTGGCCGTGGGCCCCCGTTTGCGATGATTCCACCTCCCAAAAATCACATATATTCCAAAATAATTCTCCGTAAATTTTTATCGCGTTTGGATTTCATTTAATATGGATATTTTGCGAAACAAAAAACATGCAACAAACATGAACTGACACTGGGCACTGGATCAATAGATTAGTCCAATAAATCATATAAAATATTGCCAAAAGTATGTAAAAGTTGTATAATATTGGCATGGAACAATAAAAAATTATAGATACGACGGAGACGTATCAGCATCTCCAACCTTAATTCCTACTCCTCCTCGAGTAGGTAAATGGTAAAAAAGATAATTTTTGATGTGGAATGCTACCTAGCATAGTCTTGATCATATATCGAATCATGGCATGAATATTAAGACATGAGTGATACAACAATAGTCTATAATTTGACATAAAGACATCAATACTTAGGCATCCCAACAAACAATCATGTCTTTCAAAATATCAACGCTATAGAACGCTATCCCTACAAAACCATATAGTCTTGTCATGCTCAATCTTCTTAACACAAAGTATTTATCATGTACTACCCCGGTATCAGCCAAGAAATTGGTTCATAATTTTTAACGCGCTTCAACTTTTTAAACCCTCACGCAATACATGAGCGCAAGTGATGTCCACTACACAACTTGTTCTTGTAGACTCATATTGGGCCTCCAAGCGCAAATTTTTGTAGGACACTAGAAATTTTCCCTCAAGTGGGTCACCTAGCTAAGGTTTATCAATCATGGGAGCGTAGGACAAAGACGGTCTCTCTCAAACAACCCTACAACCAAAAAAAGTCGGTTGTGTCCCCAACACACCAAATATAATGGTAAATTGTATAGGTGCACTAGTTCGGCGAAGAGATAGTGATACAAGTGTAGCAATGATAATAGATATTGATTTTTGTAATAGTAACAATAAAAAATAGTAAGGTAGAAAGTAACAAAATGGGAGGTATAGTAATGGAAATAAATATAGATGGTAATACATCGATGGGAGGTATAGTAACATTTACTATGTTCCCAGGGTGTATCTAGACCTCATTCGTGGCAAGTCTTTTAGGCTGTAGTAGTTCTTGCATCGAGTCACAACAGAGTGCAATCGAGCGGGTATCTCTGTGATCAACTCACAATACCCAAGAATTAGTGATTAACATGTTTAATCATAATTCCCAAGAATTATATCCTTGACCAACCTTCTATACATCAATAACTTGTATGACATTCATACATGAGCTGGATATTCCAGTCTTCTCTTTGTTTGCCTTTATACTTCTAACAGTTTAACTTTTAGTATTTCTCCTATTCTCAGAAGAAGCACCCAACTTCAAGAGTGGCGTTATCCCCGGACTTCCTAGGTGTGTAAGTCACACTAACACCCTTTGGATATTTCCTTTCTCTTTAAGTTGCTGTTTTATGCACCTTCATCATATGACAAGCGTTGTTCTGGATCCCTCTTTTATCAGTCTAATGCATAGTAAACATTTTACCAATAATTTGCAAAACAAACATCGCTTTAGATATCCCATATATTCTAGCCTTTGTTTGTATCTGAAAATAATTTTCAGTTCCATGAATATCACATGGCTATCCCAAACTTTTGAATTTCGGGTCTCATGGAAGCAAACATATTGCATTTGACCTTAACGAAATTCTAGCTTTTGGATCGAAGGACGAGAGTCACACCATCCATAGCATTAGCGGGAGAATACCGAAATGCGATAGGACAAAGTCCTTCTCGACACTCTTGAGGACAATTCTCACATTATGTTACCAACCATAAAGTTTTAACCAGATATTTAACAACTATTCAATTTTAACAGGGAAGGTGGAAATGTGAGCCATTATCTACAACTATTATGCATATAACACTTAGACAGTGTTCATAATTAATTGCACTAAGAATTAAAAGAATTAATTCTAAAGTGTGCTCCCACTCAAAATCAATATCTCTCAAAATTGATTGTGAGTGATTCAAGACCCATGTTTCAATTCAATGCCACAGTTCAAGATGAACTCAAATGGCGCGAACTTCAATCGGTAGACAAACTTGCCAATCACATCTCTATGTTATTCTTGTTCATCTTTCAATGCGTGTGTTCCGAGATCAGGACTTTCCTGGCTGAACATCAAGTCAACCAGGTGATCTTGCTGCGAGGTCTCAACTCACCCGCTTCACACTTCTCTAATCTTTCGCACCCATGGAGATCACGTGATGCCCCGAAGAGATAGGTGTCGTGATGGTGCTGCACTTGGGAGAACACTAACTACTTGATATTTTAAGTGACAGATCACCCTAATAAAAGGCGACTACAGCGCAATCAAAAGTGTGCATCATAAGGGATAAACAGCTCAGGCAATTCATAATAACATGATATGGTATAGCCCTTTCTGATGGATAAGTCTTTTATTTCTTCGTCTTTGGCATTTGCGACAGTCTCCACCTTCGTGAAGATTGCTACCACCTTATCGATGCACCAGATAATATTGCTATCTCTATAGCTAATGGAATAAGTGCATTACATAAGGTTGACATGCAGGTCGTTTAAAATGACAATCATATGGCTCCAGCCATCATGTCGAATCATGACACACAGGTCATGTTAATTAATTTACATTATATAGTCATCTCATAGATAATCAAATTAAATATGATGAAGACTATACCACATCATATACACATCGCATGTCATCCTGTAAAACCAAGTTAGACGCCTCTAATCGGTTTATACAAAAAATTATTTTACATGGCTTCTAAGGTTTTGAAACAAACCGCAACTACAAATGTTTATCATCAAGTATGATTATTCAAGTTGGTAGATTAACTTTTTGGGGCGTATGAAACATGAGATAAACAATCTCGAGCCCGATACTGAACTTCGTCATACGCATGATCCCCGTGCAGATCATATCTGCATTGCCCTTTAGTCTATGAAACATTCATCTTTCTTAACTATAGTGGAACCCAAAGAACTGAAGCACTTCATTGATCTGTCAACCAGCATACTCAGGAGCAGCATGGAAGGATCACGGGTTGCCAGAACTTTGTAGCAAAACTCCACCATGCCATCAAGATCAGAACTACGCAAATTCAATGGAAGCAACAAGAACATCGGGTAATAGATTTCATCTACTACCCGCACAAATAATTTTCAGCAATAGAACTCATCTACTGCAAAATTATATTGTGCAACACCCATACATCTCATGTATTCTAGATTGCAACCTGCATCTATGCATAGCACGGCTCTGATGCCACTATAGGGGAACGCAGCAGAAAACATTCCGACCTATGCACCAGCCCAGGACCACTATGAAGATGCATACAAGGTTTGATCTGATCATTACCGACTCATAGCGCAACAGAGTCGGTAGAGATCGTTGGTGCAGATCCCCGCAGCTAGAATTTTACAACCTCCCAACCGTGAGGATGTACTCCCCCAGATAGCACCTCAGACAGTCCCTCGAACAGCCTTCCAGGAGGCCCTCGGACAGAAACTCGATCAGTCCCCCAGACAGCCCTTCAGGAGGCACATGGTCAGATCCTCGAACAGAACCTCAGTCAGAACCTCAGACAGAACCTCAGGCTATCTCTCGAACTAAGATCGAAAATACGACTTCTCTATCAGGTTGCACACATATGGTGTCAACTATCCAGCAGGGCTTCGCCGTCCAGAACTAGGCCCTACCGAAGAGTAGACAACATTTCGGCGCATGAAACTATTTTGCGGAGAGGGAGAAATAGAAAGCTAGATCATTGCATGGCTTGTGTTTGATAGATATTTAGTGAAATGGAGAGCTCTCTCCACCTCTATTTATAGTGGGAGGCATGGGGTAGAGGGCCACTTGAAAATACCAAAAAGCCCTTGGATATTTTCCACCCAAAAGCCACCAAAAGGGGGAGGAAGCCCCTTGGGTGGGCCCCCCATGCCAAGGACGTTTTGGGCTGCCACAAAGGGCCCCCCACCTCCCCAAAACATGCTCCACAACTTTAGGGACAAAGCCCCAAAAGGTGGCTTTACAAAAAGCCACCAAAAAGGGGTTGTACCCTAATAGTGTTACACTATTCACTATACTATTCGTGACAACTTTTCATGAAATATTTTCAGTGTCTGAAAAATCCAGAAAAATTCTAGATGGCCCGGAACATTTCCGGCACACACTAAAAAAATATCTTGACCCATTCCGAAACATTTTTGGTATGTAGTTTGTCTCCAAAACATTTCCAGTTTTACTCTCTGAAACTTTTCTGTCGTCTCCAAAACCTTTTTGGAAACAATCTCCCAGACTCCCTGTCTATTACTTAGCAGATAGATGACCCTTAAGTGTGTGACCCTATAAGTTCGGTGAAGTATAGACATGACTGGAACTCTTTCCAATCAATGATCAATAGCAGAATCGTGGGCATCCATATTGATCCATATACCCACACGAATGAATATTTGAGTGAACCTGTAGTTGCCGTGTGCTATTCCTGTTGCTTCACGATATGTTACTGAGGGAGTCCTGGATTAGGGGGTCTCCAGACAGCCGGACTATATCCTTTGGCCGGACTGTTGGACTATGAAGATACAAGATTGAAGACTTCGTCCCATGTCCGGATGGGACTTTCCATGGCGTGGAAGGCAAGCTTGGCAATACGGATATGTAGATCTCCTCCCTTGTAACCGACTCTATGTAACCCTATCCCCCTCCAGTGTCTATATAAACCGGAGGGTTTAGTCCATAGGACAACAACAAACACCATATGCTAGCTTTTAGGGTTTAGCCTCTACGATCTCGTGGTAGATCAAATCTTGTAATACTCATATCATCAAGATCAATCAAGCAGGACGTAGGGTATTACCTCCATCGAGAGGGCCCGAACCTGGGTAAACATCGTGTCCCCTGGCTCCTGTTACCATCCGCCTTAGACACACAGTTCGGGACCCCCTACCCGAGATCCGCCGGTTTTGACACCGACATTGGTGCTTTCATTGAGAGTTCCACTGTGCCGTCACCATAAGGCTTGATGGCTCCTTCAATCATTTGTAACGATGCGGTCCAGGGTGAGGTTTTCCTCCCCGGACAGATCTTTGTATTCGGTGGCTTCGCACTGCGGGCAAACTCGCTTGGCCATCTGGAGCAGATCGAGAGCTACGCCCCTGGCCATCAGGTCAGGTTCGGAAACCTAAACTACACTGCCGACATCCGCGAAGACTCGATCTTCAACGGATTCGAGCCCATGTCAGGTGCGCTGCACGATCACGACGAGCATGATTTATCTCTGCCGTCGGACAGTGTTCGGGAGATCACACCTGCAACTACTCCGGCCTTCAATCCGGAGCAAATTGCGCCATCCGAGGATGGGTGGCTAGACCCCGCCATGGAGGCTGCACTCTCAGTGGCGATAGAGACGGATACTGACTTCACCCCTTACGAGAGCCGTGTTGCTGAACCACTGGATTCGTCTCCGACCACGGACTCCGAGCCGCCTGCGTCTGCGCCTATCGAATCCGATTGGTAGCCGATCATGGAGTTCACCTCCGTGGACATCTTTCAGCACTCACCTTTCGGCGATGTGCTAAATTCATTAAGGTCTCTCTCCTTGTCAGGAGAAACTTGGCCGAACTATGTCCGGCTAGAATGGGAGGCGGACGACGAAAAAATTCGCTCCCCACCCACCACCCACTTAGTAGCCACTGTCGACGATTTAACCGACATGCTCGACTTCGACTCCGAAGACATCGATGGTATGGACGACGATGCAGGAGACGAACAGGAACCACCGCCCACAGGGCGTTAGACCGCCACCTCATCATATGATATATACATGGTGGACACCCCCAAAGAATGCAATGGCGACGAGACAGTGGAGGATGACCTCTCCAAGAAGCAACCCAAGCGCCGACGTCAGTGGCGCCGCTCTAAGTCCCGCCATAGCAAAAGTAGTGATACTGGCACAAGAGACAATAACACTCCGGATAGTGCCGAAGACGACAACAATCCCCTCCATCATGATTTAGAGCAGGAGGGTGAACAAGCTAGCCCTCCAGAGGGGGCAGCAGTTGGAGAATCGGAGGAGGACAATTACATGCCTCTCTCCGAAGACGAGGTGAGCCTCGGCGATGAAGAATTTATCATGCCTGAGGATCCCGTCGAGCAGGAGCGCTTCAAGCGCTGGCTTATGGCCAAAGCAAATAGCTTGAAGAAAAAGCAACAACAGCTTCAAGCTGATCAAGATCTGCTAGCAGACAGATGGACCCAAGTCCTTGCGGCCGAGGAATACGAACTCGAGCGCCCCTCCAAGAGTTACCCAAAGCGCACGTTACTACCTCACCTCGAGGAGGAAGCATTGAAACCTACATCACCAGTGTACGATGAGGCTAACCGGCCACCTCGTGGCCGATCCAGAGAGGCGTTTCAACCTGAAGTTCAGCCTGCACCCCGCCGCCACTCAAACAAAAATACCAAGGCCCGGGGCAAAACACGGGACATGCGAGACGCATTGGACAGCAGGGCAAAACATGCAAGGTCAATATACGGGTCACGGGGGCGCGCGCCAACGCGAGACGATGACCGTCACGCCGGATACACTAAAAGTAAATCCGGCCGGGCCGAATACAGCAGACAAGACTCATATGAACTGCGTCGCGATATAGCCCGGCACAGAGGCGCCGCACACCCCCTATGCTTCACTGATGAAGTTATGGATCACAAATTCCCGGAGGGTTTTAAACCCGTAAATATCGAATTGTATTATGGTACAACAGATCCCGCTGTATGGATTGAGGATTTCCTCCTTCACATCCACATGGCTCGCGGTGATGATCTGCATGCCATCAAGTACCTCCCACTAAAACTCAAAGGACCAGCTCGGCATTGGCTGAATAGCTTGCCAGCAGACTCCGTCGGCAGTTGGGAGGATTTGGAAGACGCATTCCTTGACAACTTCCAGGGCACTTATGTGCGACCACCGGATGCTGATGACTTGAGCCATATAACTTAGTAGCCAGGGGAATCGGCCAGGAAATTCTGGACACGGTTCCTAACTAAGAAAAACCAAATTGTCGACTGTCCGGATGCAGAGGCCTTAGCGGCATTCAAGCATAACATCCGTGACAAGTGGCTCGCCCGGCACCTCAGCCAGGAGAAGCCAAAGTCTATGGCAGCCCTCACGACACTCATGACCCACTTTTGCACGGGCGAGGATAGCTGGCTGGCTCGCATCAACAACACATCAAGGAATCCGGGCACTTCGGATACCAAAGATGCCAACGGCAGACCACGTCGTAACAGACAAAAGCGCCATAACAACAGCGATAACACCGATGATACGGCAGTCAGTGCCAGATTCAGAGGCTCTAGATCCGGTCAACGGGAAAAGCCATGCAAAAGAAGTACTCCAGGCCCGTCCAATTTGGATCGCATACTTGATCGCTCGTGTTAAATTCACGGCACCCCCGATAAGCCAACCAATCACACCAACAGAGAATGCCGGGTGTTCAAGCAGGCCGGCAAGTTGAATGCCGAAAACAAGGACAAGGGGTTGCATAGTGATGACGAGGAGGAGCCCCGGCCGCCGAAAACGGGAGGACAGAAGAGGTTCCCCCCACAAGTGAAGACGGTGAACATGATATACGCAACCCACATTCCCAACAGGGAACGGAAGCATGCACTAAGGGACGTCTATGCGATGGAGCCCGTCGCCCCAAAGTTCAACCCATGGTCTGCTTGTCCGATCACCTTCGATCGCAGGGACCACCCCACTAGTATTCATCATGGCGGATCCGCCGCACTGGTCCTAGACCCCATCATCGACGGATTTCACCTTACTCGAGTCCTTATGGACGGCGGCAGCAGCCTGAACTGGCTCTATCAGGATATAGTGCACAAAATGGGTCTAGATTCCTCGAGGATCAAACCCACCAAAACCACCTTTAAGGGCGTCATCCCAGGTGTAGTGGCCCATTGCACGGGCTCAATCACACTGGAAGTGGTCTTTGGATCTCCGGACAACTTCCGAAGCGAGGAGTTAATCTTCGATATCGTCCCGTTCTGCAGTGGCTATCATGCACTGCTCGGGCGAACCGCATTTGCAAAATTCAATGTGGTACCGCATTACGCATACCTCAAGCTCAAGATGCCAGGACCTAGGGGGGTCATAACAGTCAATGGAAACACAGAACGCTCGCTCCGCACGGAAGAGCACACTACGGCCCTTGCAGCAGAAGCACAAAGCAGCCTTTTAAGGCAAACCACCAATTCAGCGATACAGCACCCGGACACCGTCAAGCGAGTCCGGAGTAAACTGCAACATGATCGCCTGGCATGTTCAAAGCTCGCCTAGCAATTCGGCCCCCGTCCCAGTCCCAGTCAAGCGACGAAATCTGTGTCGCGCATACACAATTACGCACTAAAAATACCATGGGCATAGGCGGGGGCACGATCAGGGCATGTCCCGCAATGCGGCTTAACCGCCCTAGGGGTTGCATACCTTTATCATTTTTTCTCTTTCAAGACCTTACTCTCTGGAAGCCCTTTCCGGCAGTACGATTGCCGAACACATTACAGGAAGGAACAACCAAGGAGGCAAGAAGCTAAGACGTACAAGGGAACCCCCAGGTGGTCTCTAATAATAATCGATATACCCGCTTTTTACTATCCATACGCAACTTGCCCTTGGATAGGACATGTCAAATAGTCCTATTTTTTGCTTATTGCACTACTTATATCAGTACGCTTCGACGTATTACTTAAATAACAATGCATAGCATCAGTCTATTATTGCATTATCCATCCTTTTTTCTTATATGTTCATTTACAACAACTTGCACCCGTACATTCTGGTACGGTCAGTACGCCAGGGGCTTTCGTTTACCCCATAATACGGTGTGAGAAGTCCGAACACTTTCGACAGTGCGGCAACCTGAACTTATAGCATTATATGCATCAGCTCCGAATCATGTCTTGGTTCAATAGTTGGGTTTGCCCAACTCCCATGTTTTGGTACCTTACGTTCTGCTATATCGGCTAAGGTAGCGCTAAGAGAACTACTGCGATTGTGTCCCGGTTCTTCCAGATGAGCACCTCAGTAGAGAAAGCCGAAAACTGACTGTCATGATAAGGCAAGAGTTGGTCGCTGTTCGAGAGGTCTCAAGTCCTTAAAGACTTTTTCCGATTCGGGCGAGGAGTCGGCCTTGCTCGAATTAGGCGTATATAGCGCCCCAAATTCGGCCTTCCGAATACTAGGGGCTTCGCCAAAATTTAAAATTGTAGATTTCTATGGCTAAGTGAGAGTGATAAAGCCTTATAGTCCGATTGCCTGGTTCGTTGTGCTGAACACCTCCCTCAAAGGACCCAAAATTGGGATAAAGAGTGCTCAGGTTTATCCCGAACACCCCAGAACTAGTTAAATGGGGGCAGAAGCCAACGACTGGCCAACTCTCATATTTTATAAATGGCCGCACAGAAGGTAATATTTTAAATTCAGAAAGCATTGCATCGCAAATGAACTCGTTTCACATTACAGGATCACATGAGCATGTTCATTCAAAAATTACATCTCTAGCACACTCCTCCGCCACAAGGTGGGAACCCTTCAGGACACTGTCATAATACATTTCGGGGCAGCGATGCTCCTTGCCCTCCGGCGGCCCCTCCTTCTCCAGCTTTACGGCGTCCGGCTTTGCCAAGTGCACCTTCGCCCGGGCGAAAGCCCGGCGCGCACCCTCGATGCAGACGGACCGCTTTATGACTTCAAGCCGTGGGCAGGCATCCACAAGCCGCCTCACCAGACCGAAGTAGCTGCTAGGTAGGGGATCGCCAGGCCACATCCGGACTATAAGACCTTTCATGGCCTGTTCAGCCGCTTTGTGAAGCTCGACCAGTTGCTTCAGTTGGTCGCTCAAGGGAATTGGGTGTTCGATCCCAGTATACTGAGACCAGAACAACTTTTCCGTTGAGCTCCCCTCCTCAGCTCGGTAAAACTCCATGGCATACAGTACACTGTAGGGAAGATCTGCGAACGCTCCTGGAGAGCTCCGAATTCAGGTAAGTAAAAGGAAAGTTTCCTTCACATGCTTGCTTTGCATAATGAATGCCTTACCCACTACTATCTTCTTCACCGCATCAATCTCCTGGAGGGCCTTGTGGGCTTTAGCCTTGGCGCTCCATGCGCTTTCAAGCGCCTTTGCAAGCCCGGACTCTCACATGTTAGAGTCAAGCTCCAAGGACTCGTGTTTTTTGGTGAGAGCCTCGAGCTCTTGCTGCACCTCGCCTACCCGGGCTTCTTGTTTTTCCCGCTCAATGCGCTCCTTGGCCGCTTTGTCTTCGGCCTCGGACAACGCCTTCTTCAAGGTTGCCACCTCGGTTGTGGCCCCTGGCAAATTCATGATGATCCTATTACTTTACAACTGAATTTATTTTTAATATATATAAACAAGGTATTGCTTACCTTTGCTCTCCTCGAGCTGCCTCTTGGTAAGGCCGAGCTCTTTCTCGGACCGCTCAAGGTCCTGCTTTAGTGCAGCGACCTCCGCAGTACGTGCGCCAGCGGCCAGCAGTGAAGCCTGCATATGCACATAGACATATTCTGATTAGACTCCTAAGTCATTATTCGATCTTCTATTCGGCCTTTCTTCGCGAACACCAAACAGAGCATCAGGGGCTACTGTCTATGCGGTAATATTTTCCTATACTTTGATTGCTTACCTCAAAGCCTGTTAGGAGGCTGGCACAAGCTTCGGTTAGTCCTTTTTGGCGGACTGAACTTTCTCGATCACCGCACTCATGATAGTGCAGTGCTCTTCATCGATGGAAGCGCCACGAAGTGCTTCCAGCAAGTTGTCCGGCGCCTCTGGATGGACAGAGGCCACCGGCACGGGCGGCTTGCCCCTCTTAGCGGGGGATCGCCTACCGGAGTCCGGAACCACTCAAGGTTCCGGCGCAGTGTTCGGCTAGGGTCCAGAAGGTCGTCTCGAGGCGCCCCTAGGACTACCTCCCCTCGGCTCGGTGCCTTTTGAGACAACACCTCGACATTGTCCGTAGGGCAAGGGGTGGAGGCGGTCGGAAGTGAATCGCTATTCATATCCGACGAGTCCAAAGAACTGTCTGATGAAGATTCGTCGAGACGGGCTCGGGACGGACTGCATGATCATATTTGGCGTGAGGAGAAGCAGTGCAATAAAACATACCATGAATTACTATGGTATCCGGATACTTACGACTTCGACAGGGGCTTCTCCCTGGGTAACCACTCGTCGCCGCTGTAGGCGACCATCGTGGAGCAGTCCGGAAGGAGGGTCCTTCCCTTCTTGGACCCTTCGGCCTCCCCGATGGGGAGGCCTTCCTTTTCTTGTCTCCCCCGGCTGGGGGGGGGGAGAACTTTCCTCTTTCTCCTCCTCGTTTTTGTGGGAGGAGTGTGCCTTGGAGTTATCGGACGATGAGTCCGATATAACCTTGCACCGAAGACCCTTTCGGGTCCCCGTGGCCTTCTTCTTGGCCTTCTTCACCGGCACCTCGTAAGGCGCCGGAACCAGCATCTCCGCCAGGAGAGCATCTACAGGATCTTCAGGCAGGGGGGCTGGGAAATCGATCTCCTCCGTTGTCTCTACCCAGTCCTGTTAAGGGCATGGAAGCTTAGATCCCGCACATGATTAAACTGGGGCGAATAAATATCTTGTGAGATATAAAAACTTACCGGATTGGCGTGGTGCTTTGCGCTGAGTCCGCGGTCCTCGGTAAGGGGAGGAGGTACCTCGGCGCCCTTGAACAACACCTTCCAGATGTCCTTGTGCGTCGTGTCGAAGAGCTCTCGCAGCGTCTGGTGCTTGGCCGGGTCGAACTCCCACAAATTGAATGCCCGTCGTTGACACGGGAGGATCCGGCGGAAGAGCATGACCTGGACCACGTTGACGATCTTGATTGTCTTGCTCATCATGTTCTTGATGCAGGT
Organism: Triticum aestivum; assembly: GCF_018294505.1. Lineage (NCBI taxonomy): Eukaryota > Viridiplantae > Streptophyta > Magnoliopsida > Poales > Poaceae > Triticum > Triticum aestivum. Next base: position 351,677,409 of record NC_057794.1, read on the forward strand.
CTGGAGTCCGGTCAGCTCTACCGGGGAACCCCAGGATAGGCCCTTCTCTTTCCAGGAAGTGAGCCATGTGGGGATTCCGGATCGAAATTCAGGGGCTGCCACCCAGTTGGTGTCGCGCGGCTCGGTGATGTAGAACCACCGTGATTGCCACCCCTTTATGGTCTCCACATAGGAGCCTTCGAGCCAGGTGACATTAGGCATTTTGCCCACCATGGCACCTCCGCACTCTACTTGCTGGCCGACCACCACCTTTGGTTTAACATCAAAGGTCTTCAGCCACAGGCCGAAGTGGAGCCTAATGCGGAGGAAGGCCTCCCACACGATGATAAACGCCGAGATGTTGAGGATGCAAATTGGGGGCCAGATCATGAAAATCTAGCCCGTAGTAGAACATGAGCCCGCGGACAAACAGGTGAAGGGGAAATCCCAGTCCGCGGACAAAGTGGGTAAGGAAAACTACCCTCTGATGGGGTGCGGGCGTAGGGATGATCCGCCCCGCATCTGGCAGCCAGTGCGCGATGTCCGCGGCCAGATATCCGGCTTCCCGTAGCTTTGCGATGTTCTCCTCCGTGACGGAGGAGACCATCGACTTGCCTCCCGCTCCGGACATGCTTGGAGTGGTTTGAGGAGAAAGACGCGAACTTGGGCGCTGGAGCTCGAGTGCGCGAGAATGGATAAGCAAGGAGAAAGAAGGCGTGGGTAAAAAGGGTGAATCTTTGTCCCTTTATAAGGGCGAAAGAGACGATACACCTCCCCGCTTACCTAGTAAAATCGCTTATTCCCTGAATGCCATAATTGATGGCGCAGTTGGGTTACCCATACCCGTATTGATGAGAATCCCATGATAAGGGGACACGATCTCTGCTTCGATAAGACGTGTCAAGAAAACCGCCTCGCGATATGTGCAGTGCTGGTTGAGAAAAATGGTTCGAATAATGACCGGGCTGTGGTATGATGTCATGTTGTCAAACATGTCAGCAGATTAGATTTTTGGAAATATTATTATCTCTACGGTGGTATATGGAACTTGTTTTGCAGAGCCGGACACTATTCTTGTGTTCAAAATCTTCTATGGAGTATTCGGAAGAAGAACCCGCCTTGCAATGCCGAAGACAAATCTGCGCGCCGGACTCATCGTCATTGAAGCCTGGTTCAGGGGTTATTGAGGGAGTCCTGGATTAGGGGGTCTCCGGACAGCCGGACTATATCCTTTGGCCGGACTGTTGGACTATGAAGATACAAGATTGAAGACTTCGTCCCGTGTCCGAATGGGACTTTCCTTGGCGTGGAAGGCAAGCTTGGCAATACGGATATGTAGATCTCCTCCCTCGTAACCGATTCTTCTGTCCTGGTGCAGGTAGTCCGCATCTTCACAGACATGTCTAGTTCACCGAGCCTCTCTCCGAGACAGTGCCCAGATCGTTACACCTTTCGTGCGGGTCGGAACTTACCCCAAAAGGAATTTCGCTACCTTAGGACCGTTATAGTTACGGCCGCCGTTCACCGGGGCTTCGGTCGCCGGCTTCCCTATCATCAGTTCAACAACTTCCTTGACCTTACGGCACTGGGCAGGCGTCAGCCCCCATACATGGTCTTACAACTTTGCGGAGACCTGTGTTTTTCTTTGATAAACAGGAAACTTAAGATTAAGATGCTCCGGAATGGAAACGAGGGAATGTTCACAATACCCGGATTTAGTCAGACCCAATTCGAGGGATTTTGTAGGTTCATTAATCAAGCCTTGGAAGAAGAACTTGACAAGTTTCCAACAATTAAAGATCCAGATCACAAAATTGCATTTCAATTATTTGCGAAAGGATATCAACTGCTAGAACCCTCGATAAGCCCCCTCCGGTGTCTATATAAACCAGAGGGTTTAGTCCGTAGGACAACAACAATCATACCATAGGCTAGCTTTTAGGGTTTAGCCTCTACGATCTCATGGTAGATCAACTCTTGTAATACTCATATCATCAAGATCAATCAAGCAGGACGTAGGGTATTACCTCCATCGAGAGGGCCCGAACCTGGGTAAACATCGTGTCCCCTGCCTCCTGTTACCATCTGCCTTAGACGCACAGTTTGGGACCCCCTACCCGGGATCCGCCGGTTTTGACACCGACAGTTACAAACACCCAAGGTGAGATTTATCGGTATCACCATGGATCAACAACTTTGTCCACTATGCTAGTTTCCTCGTTATCAGTTTGTTCTCTTTTCTCGTTCCCGCATTCCGACATCCATGTGATCAAATCACATTGTGTCTAGCCAGACGATGATGGATACCGTAACACCGAGAGGGCCCAAAGAATATCTCTCCATCATCGGAGGAGCAAATCCCAATCTTGAGCTATCAAGTTCCTTGTCATACTTTTCCATGAACCCGTAAGCCGCCGTAATAGCCACCCTTTTACGGATGATGTTTAACAAACCCCAAAGTTCATGAAGCAAGCATGAAGGAACTCGATACTCTCATGGTCTAAGGAATTATGCAAACATTAACTTTCTCCGTGTTATTTACCATTAACTCGTGACGAACTTATCTCATAGCATAACATCAATCGGGTCGATTCAACACAAGTGTTCTTCTAACATTGTGTCCTCAGAATTGCTGGCGTAGACATGCCCATGATTAGGAAAACATAATCATCACGCAACACTTGAGCTAGTCTTAGAGGCTTGACTAGGAATACATTTTACCATTTATTATTCTACACGTGCATATGAGTTTTCCTCCAAGCCTTGTGGTTATTGGAGACTCGAGAACCATAGCAGTTACAGAACAGAATATAAACTTAATTATAAACACAAAGATAAATAACAACAATCATTATTGCCTCTAGGGCATATCTCCTACACTAATTTCTTAGACCAATCCTTTTGGGACTTATTGACAAGTTTTTGTAATATGAATTTTATTTCTTTATTGCTAAGTTCAACTTGACCACTAGATTGAGGATGATAGGGTGATGCAATTCCATGGTTGACATCATATTTAGCAAGCAGTTTACGGAAAGCACCATGATAAAGTGTGAACCACCATTAGTCATTAAATATATAGTGACTCCAAACGTAGGGAAAATAACTTCTTTAAGCATTTTAATGGAAGTGTTATGATCAACACTACTAGTTGGAATAGCTTCTACCCATGTAGTAGCATAATCAACAACAACCAAAATATGAGTATACCCATTAGAGGATGGAAAAGGTCCCATATAATCAAAACCCCAAACATAAATGGTTCAATTGCAAGTGAATAATTCATAGGCATTTCCTGACGCTTACCAATATTATCAATTCTTTGACATTCATCACAAGATAAAACAAACTTATGGGCATCCTTGAAGAGAGTAGGCCAATTAAAAACAGATTGCAATACCTTGTGAGTAGTTCTATCTCCCGCATGTGTCCCCATAAGCTTCAGAGTGACATTTCCATAGGATTTGTTCCTGTTTATGCTCAGGTACACAACGTCTAATAATACCATCTACTCCTTTATAAAGATGTGGGTCATCCCAAAACTAATGTCTTAAATCATAGAAGAATTTTTTCTTTTGTTGGTATGTGAAACTAGGTGGTATGTACTTAGCAACAATGTAATTAGCATGGTTAGCATACCAAGGAGTGTTATGAGAAACATTTATTGCAGCTAATTGTTCATCAGGAAAACTATCATCAATAGGTAGTGGGTCATCAAGAATATTTTCTAACATAGACAAGTTATCAGCTACGGATTCTCAGCTCCTTTCCTATCATTAATATGTAAATCGAATTCTTGTAGCAAAAGAACTCACCTAATGAGTCTAGGTTTAGCATCTTTATTTTCCATAAGATATTTTATAGCAGCATGGTCAGTGTGAAGAAATACTTTAGAATCAACAATATAAGATCTAAATTTATCACAAACAAACACAACTGCTAAAAATTCTTTTTCAGTAGTAGCATAATTTCTTTGGGCACTGTCTAGGGTTTTACTAGCATAATGGATAACATTTAATTTCTTATCAACTCTTTTTCCTAGAACAACACCAACAACACAATCACTAGCATCACACATAATTTCGAAAGGCAAGTTCCAATCAGGTGGTTGAACAATAGGTGCAAAAGTTAAGGCTTTCTTAAGTGTTTCAAAGGCCTGGAAATTTTAGAGAAGTCTTTAATATCTTTAGGACGTGGCATTTTCTCAATTGCATCAACTTTCGCTTTATCCACATCGATACCTTGTTTAGAAATTTTATGTCCCAAGACAATACCTTCATTAACCATAAAGTGGCACTTCCCGCAATTCAGGACAAGATTAGTTTGCTCACATCTCTGCAAAACTCAATCAAGGTTGCTTAAGAAATCATCAAAAGAAGTTCCGTAAATGGAAAAATCACCCATGAAAATCTCAACAATCTTTTCACAAAAATCAGAGGATATAGCAGTCATACATCTTTGAATGGTAGCAGGTGCATTGCATAAACCAAAAGGCATACGTCTATAAGCATAAGTTCCAAAAGGACAAGTAAAGGTGGTTTTCTCTTGATCAGGTTGTGAAACAGGTATTTGAGAAAAACCAGAATATCCATCGAGAAAATAGAAGTGTGTGTGCTTAGATAGTCTTTCTAGCATTTGATCAATAAAAGGTAGAGGGTAATGATCTTTTCTAGTTGCTTTATTTAATTTTCTGAAATCAATTACCATTCTATAGCCAGTGACAATTCTTTGTGGAATAAGTTCATTTTTATCATTAGGAACAACAGTAATACCTCCTTTCTTGAGGACACAGTGAACGAGACTTACCCATCTACTATCAGGTACGGGATAGATTATACTTGCTTCTAGAGGATTTAGTATTTTAGTTCTTACCACTTCTTTCATTTTAGGATTCAAACGTCGTTGGTGATCAACAATGGGTTTAGCATCAGGTTCCATATTAATCTTGTGCTAACACAGAGTGGGACTAATGCCCTTAAGATCATCAAGAGTATACCCAATAGCAGCTCGGTGCTTCTTTAGAATTTTCAATAATCTTTCTTCTTCATGTTCTAAAAGGTTAGCACTAATAATAACATGATATATCTTTTTCTCATCAAGATAAGCATATTTAAAAGTGGCAGGCAATTGTTTAATTCAAACACAGGATCACCTTTAGGTGGAGGAGGACCTCCTAGTGTTTCAATAGGCAAATTGTGTTTAAGCAGAGGTTGTTGTTCAACGAATATTTTATCTATTTAATTTCTTTCTCGTAAATGCATACCATTTTCATGGTCGAGCAAATATTGTTCTAGAGGACCAGTAGGAGGCATAGCAATAGAAGCAAGACCAATTATTTCATCCTTACTAGGTAGTTCTTTATCATGAGGTTGTCTATTAAACTTAGAGAAATTATATTCATGAGACTCATCACCAAAGCTAACACTAACAGTTTGTTTATGACAATCTATAGTATCATTGAGAGTGTTCAAGAAAAGTCTACCAAAAATAATTGGACAAAAGTCATCTTGTGGGGAGCCAAGAACTAGAAAATTAGTAGGATATTTTATTTTCCCACACAAGACTTCAACATATCTAACAATCCCAAGTGGTGTGATGGTGTCTCTATTAGCAAGTTTAATAGTAACATCTATGTCTTCTATTTCAGCGGGTGCTATGTCATTCATAATTTCTTGGTATAAGGTAAAAGGAATAACACTCACACTAACACCTAAATCACATAAACCATAATAACAATGATCTCCTATTTTAACTAAGACAACAGGCATGCCAACAACATGTCTATGTTTATCTTTTTCATCAGGTTTTGCAATTCTAGCAGCTTCAACACAGAAATAAATAACACGCCCATCAATATTTTCTACCAAGAGATCTTTAACCATAGCAACACTAGGTTCTACTTTGATTTTTTCTCATGGTCTAGGTGCTTTGATATTACTTTTGTGAACCATAGTTGAAACCTTAGCATGTTCCTTTATCCTAACAGGGAAATGTAGTTTTTCAATATAAGCAGTAGGCACAATTGGATCAACATTGTAAATGATAGTTTCATCTTTAGCTATTACCGGTTCTTTAATTTCTTCTTTAATAGGGGGATGATATTTAAACCACTTCTCCTTAGGGAGATCAACATGAGTAGCAAATGATTCACAAAAGGAGGCTACTATCTCAGAGTCAAGTCCACATTTAGTACTAAACTTGTGAAAAGCATCGGTATTCATAAAAGATTTAACACAATCAAACTCAAGATTAATACTTGACTCTTTACCTTCATCGAGTTCCCAATCTTCAGAGTTGCATTTGATTCTTTCTAAAAGATCCCACCTGAATTCAATAGTCTTCTTCACAAAAGAACAAGTATAAGAAGTATCGAGCACGTATCGATCATCATGAGAAAGCCGAGCATAAAAGTTATGAATAATTTCTCTCGAGAGCTCATGGTTGGGGCATGAATATGGCATTGACTTAAGCCTCCCCCAAGCTAGAGCGATACTTTCTCCTTCACGAGGCCAAAAATTATATATGTAATTCCGATCACGATGAACTGGATGCATAGGATATTTTTTTGGTGAAATTCTATTTTTTATTGATTCTAGTTCCAAGATCCAATAACACCACATACCCTATACCATGTCACTACCTTTCCCTTAAAAGATAAAGGGAAAAACTTCTTCTTAATTTCACCTCAGGATAAACCTGCAAGCTTAAATAATCCACAAATTTCATACACATATATCAAGTGTGTATCACGATGTTCAGTTCCATCTACTGCATAAGGATTAGCTAATGGTTGTTCTATCATACCTGAAGGAATTTCATAACCAATATTTTCAGTAGGTGCAGTAGGTTGAGGGGCAACTAATTGTGGTTCCAGTCGAGGTGAAGATACCCCGAACAAACCCCTCAAAGGATGGTTGTCCATAGTAACAAGTGTCAATAAATTTCAGCACGCAGTAATATTTTTCCTTACTAATTTTCACTTACCAAGAGCACTTCACTCCCCGGCAACGGTGCCAGAAAAGAGTCTTGATGACCTGTGATAGCCTGGCATAATAGGGATGATAGATTACTCATATCAATAAGGAATTCCTTCTTTTCCGGAAGCCCATTCAGACAGAACTCCAAAGTTAAGTGTGCTCATCTTGGAGTAATTTCAGGATGGGTGACCGACCGGGAAGTTGCTCCTTGGTGTGCACAAGTGAGGACAAAGTGCGTAGAAAAGACTAGTATTGATCTATGGGGCCAGTCTAGATCCCGCCAGGAGTAACGACCACCGGCGGGTGTGTCCGGAGCATTACAAGTTGGTATCAGAGCCGACCCTCGCGGTTACACGGATGTTTGTGGACAGGTGCATGGTCATGTTGTTCATGATGTCTGTGACCTGTCGTGGCACCCATCATGGCACATGTACCAGACTGGATGCACAGACGTATGTGCCAAGAGGGAATGTTCCTGTGGCCCGACGAGGACGTCGGTTCCTCTGAGTGGGGGTGTATGTGATAGCCTGGCTTAATAGGGATGATAGAATACTCATATCAATAAGGAATTCCTTCTTTTCTGGAAGCTCATTTGGACAGAACTCCAAAGTTAAGCGTGCTCAGCTTGGAGTAATTTCAGGATGGGTGACCGACCGAGAAGTTGCTCCCGGGTGCGCACGAGTGAGGACAAAGTGTGCAGAAAAGACTAGTATTGATCTGTGGGGCCAGTCTAGATCCCGCTAGGAGTAACGACCACCGACGGGTGTGTCCGGGGCGTTACATGGCCCAAAAGTATAGGGGATCAATCGTAGTCCTTTTGATAAGTAAGAGTGTCGAACCCAACAAGGAGCAGAGGGAAATGATAAGTGGTTTTCAGCAAGGTAATATCTGCAAGCACCGAAATTGTCGGTAACGAGTAGTTTGATAGCAAGGTAACTTGTAACGAGCAAGAAACGGTAATGGTAATAAACTGCAGCAAGGTAGCCCAATCCTTCTGTGGCAAAGGACATGCCAAAACGGTCTCTTATAATAAGCAAAGCGTTCTTGAGGGTACACGGGAATTTCATCTAGTCACTTTCATCATGTTGGTTTGATTCGTGTTCGCTACTTTGATAATTTGATATGTGGGTGGACCGGTGCTTAGGTGCTGTTCTTAGTTGAACAAACCTCCTACTTATGATTAACCCCCTCGCAAGCATCCGCAACTACGAGAAAACTATTAAGATAAAATCTAACCGTGGCATTAAACTTTTGGATCCAAATCGGTCCCCTACGAAGTAGCGCATAAACTAGGGTTTAAGCTTCTATCACTCTAGGAACCCATCATCTAATAACTACTCCACAATGCATTCCCTTAGGCCCAAATATGGTGAAGTGCCATGTAGTCAACGTTCACAAGACACCACTAAGGGAATGACAACATACATATCACCAAAATATCGAAGACATATCAAGTTCACATGATTACTTGCAACAAGATTTCTCCCGTGAGCTCAAGAACAAAAGTAACCACTCACAAATGATAATCATGCTCAACATCAGGGGCATTAAATAGCATAATGTATCTGAACATATAATCTTCCACCAAATAAACCATATAGTAGTCAACTACAAGATGTAATCAACACTACTAGTCACCCACAGGTACCAATCTGAGGTTCCTGTACAAAGATTGAACATAAGAGATGAACTAGGGTTTGAGAGGAGATGGTGTTGTTGAAGATGTTGATCAAGATTGGCCTCCCAAAATGAGAGGGTTGTTGGTGATGACGATGATGATGATTTCCCCCTCCGGGAGGGGAGTTCCCCCTGCGGAATCGCTCTGCCGGAGGGCAAAAGTGCTCCTGCCCAAGTTCCACCTCAATACGGCGACGCTCCATCCTGAAAGTCCTCCCCTAATTTTTTCTAGGCCAAAATGACTTATATACCAGAAGATGGGCACCAGAGATGGGCCGTGCTGAGCACAACCCACCAGGGCGTGCCTTGGTGTCTTGTCCTCACTAGGTGGGGCCCCTCAAATAGTTATTTGCTCCAGTATTTTTTGTATATTCCAAAACAACTCTCCATAAATTTTCAGCTCATTTGGAGATGTGCAGAATATGTAACTCTGACATAGCCTTTTTAGGTCTAGAATTCCAGCTGCCGGCATTCTCCCTCTTTGTGTAAACCTTGCATATTATGAGAGAAAAGGCATCAGAATTACACCATAAAGCATTATTATGCATAAAAACATTATAATTAATAGTAAGAAAACATGATGCAAAATGGGCGTATCATATTTCTTCTCCAAAATTTTGGTTTGGTTTGGCCAACTAGATTGATTTTTCTTGCCATGGGAAGAGGTGCTTTGTGATGGGTTCGATTTTGCGGTGCTCAATCTTAGTGACAGAAAGAGACATGACACGCATGTATCATTGCCATTAAGGATAAAAAGTGGGGTGTTTTCCTACATGAATAGATCTTGTCTACATAATTTCATTGTTCTTATTCCATTACTCCATTTCCCATGAACTTAATACACTTGATGCATGCTGGATAGCGGTCGATGTGTGGAGTAATAATAGTAGACGCAGGCAGGAGTCGATCTAATAATCTTGGACGTGATGCCTATATACATGATCATTGCCTTGGATATCGTCATCATTATTAGCTTTTCTATCAATTGCCCAACAGTAATTTTTTTACCCACCATATGCTATTCTCGAGAGAAGCCTCTAGTGAAAACTACGACCCCCGGGTCTATTTCCTATCATATTAAATCTAAAAATACCATGTTGAAAATTTTCTTTCTTTATTTTGTGTGTTTTAGTTAGATCTATTTACCAAATCTCATACAAATTTAATCTATCTCAATACCAAGGAGGGATTGACAACCCCTCTTATGCATTGGGTTGCAAGTATTAATTTGTTGTTTGTGTGTAGGTGTTGTTTACATAGTGTTGCTTGGTTCTCCTACTGGATTGATAACCTTGGTTTCATAACTGAGGGAAATACTTACCTTTTCTGTGCTGCATCATCCTGTCCTCTACGGGAAATACCAACGTAGATACAAGCAATCACTATACCAGTGCATCATGTTTTCCTATTGATGTTTATTGCAATATGGACTGTTATTTAACTTTATGATACAATTCTTATGTCTTTTCTCTCTTGTTTTGCTAGTTTCACATGAAGAGGGAGATTGCCGGCAGCTGGAATTCTGAACAGAAAGGGCTATATCGGAGACACCTTTTCTGCACAACTCCAAATGACCTGAAAATTGACGGAGAATTATTTTGGAATATATAAAATTATTGGCGAAAGAACCATTAGTATGGGGCCCTCCAGGCAACCACAAGCCTAAGGGCATGCCCCTGGACTTGTGGGGCCCTAGAAGGCCTCTGAAGCCCATCTTTTGGGTGCCATTTGACCTAGAAAAATAAGAAGAAAGGTTTTGATACGTCTCCAATGAATCTATAATTTTATATTGTTTCAGCTATTACATTATCTATTTTGGATGTTTTATATGCATTAATAAGCTATTTTATATGATTTTTGGGACTAACCTATTAACCTAAAGCCCAGTGCTAGTTTCTGTTTTTTCCTTGTTTAAGAGTTTCGCAGAAAATGAATACCAAACGGAGTCTAAACGGAATAAAACTTTCACGATGATTTTTCTTGGACCAGAAGACACCCAGGAGACTTGGAGTGCAAGTTAGAAGAGCCACGAGGCGGCCACAAGGGTGGAGGGCGCGCCCCCAACCTTGTGGGCCCCTCGGTGGCCTCCTGACCTAGATCTTCCTCCTATATATACTCTTATACCCCAAAAACTTCTAGGGGAGCCACGAAACCACTTTTACACTGCCGCAACCTTCTGTACCCGTGAGATCCCATCTTGGGGACTTTTCTGGCATCCTGCCGGAGGGGGATTCGATCACGAAGGGCTTCTACATCAACACCATTGCCTCTCCAATGAAGTGTGAGTAGTTTACCACATACCTACAGGTCCATAGCTAGTAGCTAGATGGCTTCTTCTCTCTCTTTGATTCTCAATACCATGTTCTCCTTGATGTTCTTGGAGATCTATTCGATGTAATACTCTTTCGCGGTGTGTTTGCCTTGATCCAATGAATTGTGGATTTATGATCAGCTTATCTATGAATATTATTTGAATCTCCTCTGAATTCTTATATGCATGATTTGATATCTTTGCAAGTCTCTTCGAACTATCGATTTGGTTTTGCCAACTAGATTGGTTTTTGTTGCAATGGGAGAAGTGCTTAGCTTTGGGTTCAATCTTGCGGTGCTCGATCCTAGTGATAGAAGGGGAACTGGCACATATTGTATTGTTGCCATCGAGGATAACAAGATGGGGTTTTCATCATATTGCTTGAGTTAATCCCGCTACATCATGTCATCTTACTTAATGTGTTACTCTGTTCTTCATGAACTTAATACTCTAGATGCAGGCAGGAGTCGGTCGATGTGTGGAGTAATAGTAATAGATGCAGAATCGTTTCGGTCTACTTGACACGGACGTGATTCCTATATTCATGATCATTGCCTTAGATGTCATCATAACTTTGCGCTTTTCTATCAATTGCTCGGCAGTAATTTGTTCACCCACCGTAATAATTCCTTTCTTGAGAGAAGCCTCTAGTGAAACCTATGGCCCCGGTGTCTATTTTCCATCATATATGTTTCCTATCTACAATTCTAGTTTCCTATTTACTTTCTTTTGAAATCTTTTACTTTTCGCTCCATAAACCAAAACTACCAAAAATATTACTTTACCGTTTATCCATCTCTATCAGATCTCACTTTGCAAATAACCGTGAAGGGTTTGACAACCCCTTTGTGTAGGTTGGTGTTTGTTTGTGCAGGTATTCGGTGGCTTGTTGCGTTGTCTCCTACTAGATTGATACCTTGGTTCTCACTGAGGGAAATACTTACGCTACTTTGCTGCATCACCCTTTCCTCTTCAATGGAAAAACCAACACAAGTTCAAGAGGTAGAAAGAAGGATTTCTGGTGCCGTTGCCGGGGAGATCTACGCCAAACCAAAACATACCAAGTACCCACCATAAACTCTCATCCCTCGCATTACATTATTCATCATTCTCCTCTTGTTTTCCTCTTCCTCACTTCTATAACAATTTTCAAAAAGATTCACCTTTTCTTCCCCCCTCTCCCGTTCATTTTCTTCATTTGCTCATTTTTCACCACCATGTCTGAAATTGGGGATGTTATCACTGAAAATCTCGAGGAGAATCTTGAAATTTGCTCTTCGGATCCCGGACCTAAAAAGCCTCCTAATTACAAAATTAAAATCTTTCGTATAGGAGATGGTAATATATCGGAAAAAGTATTATTCAAGAATTCTTTGATTGTACGGGATCCTTGCCTATTAATAAAAGAACTATTCTTCTTGAGACAAATTCTTATGATGATGCTATTGTGATGCTTGTTGAGAAATTAGAAAGAAAATTTGTGCATCTTCATCCCGCTTTGCAAACAGTGTTTTATGAACTTCCTAAAATCAATCATCCCATAGCTAAAAAGATTGCCACTATTATTCTTGTGCGTGAATTTGATTTTATTATCCTAGAAGCTAGGGATATTTTTTATTTCTATAAAAAGGATGTTGAAAACCCTCCAATTATAGATATCCTTTCATGATGAAGAAACTATGCGTAGTTTGGAATCTAGGGATTATCAATCTTCTAGTGAAAATCTTAGGAAAAGAGTTCCCCATTCTGAGATCTCTCAATATTTGTATCTTGAAACCTTCAAAGAGTTTGATTGGACTAGGGGAATTTATGTAGGGTTTAATAGAGATTGGTTGAATAAAATGATGAAGGAACCCGTTAAAAACGAGCTACGTATTTTGTATGATGACATATATGGTGATGATCCTCATTATGGGTTTATGAATGTTAAGATCACAAACCAAAGTCCCTTCCATGATTTAAGTTCATCTACTAGAAGGGAAATAAAAGAGAAAATATAATTTCTTAGACGAGGTATGGAAGACTTGATGAGAAAGTAATTGAATATCGAAGACGATTATACTTAGATCTATTCGTGTTTTTATGCCTAGCTAGGGGCGTTAAACAATAGCACTTGTTGGGAGGCAACCCAATTTTATTTTTGTTCTTTCTTTTTAGGTCCTGTTTTGCTATAAATTTGTCATCTAGCCTATGGTTAGATGTGGTTTTGTGTTTTAATTAGTGTTTGTGCCAAGTAAGACCTTTGGGATAGCTTACGATGATAGTTGATTTGATCCTGCTGAAAAATAGAAACTTTTGCACCAGGAGATTAATTTTCATTTTTTTACAGGAGAGCGATAAAATAATGATTATTTTTGCAGAGGATTATTAAAGAAATTGTCCAGGACTTCCTAATTTATCAAGATTTTTGGATTTACATAAGTATTCTAAATATCCAGATTGCTACAAACTGTTCTGTTTTTGACAGATTCTGGTTTTCGCGTGTTGTTTGCTTATTGCATCTATGGCTAGTATCTGGGGGCATGAACAATGGAAAAGTTAGAATACAGTAGATATTATACCAATATAAATAAAGAATTAATTCACAATAGTGCCAAAAGTGGTGATTTATTTTCTTATACTAACGGAGCTTACGAGATTTTCTGTTAGAGTTTTGTGTTGTGAAGTTTTCAAGTTTTGGGTAAGGATTTGATGGACTATGGAATAAGGAGTGGCAAGAGCCTAAGCTTGGGGATGCCCAAGGCACCTCAAGGTAATATTCAAGGATGTCAAAAGCCTAAGCTTGGGGATGCCTCGGGAAGGCATCCCCTCTTTCGTCTTCGTCTATCGGTAACTTTACTTGAGGCTATATTTTTATTCACCACATGATATGCGTTTTGCTTGGAGCGTCTTGTATGATTTGACTCTTTTCTTTTTAGTTTTCCGCAATCATCCTTGATGTACACACCTTTTGGGAGAGACACGCATGAATCGTGATTTATTAGAATACTCTATGTGCTTCACATCTTTCGAGCTAGGAAATTTTGCTCTAGTGCTTCACCTATATCTTTTTAGAGCACGGCGGTGGTTTTATTTTATAGAAATTGATGAAATCTCGTACTTCACTTATATTATTTTGAGAGTCTTTATAACAGCATGGTAATTTTCTTTGGTTATAAAATTAGTCCTAATATGATAGGCATCCAAGAGGGATATAATAAAAACTTTCATATAAAGTGCATTGAATACTATGAGAAGTTTGATTCCTTATGATTGTTTTGAGATATGAAGACGGTGATATTAGAGTCATGATAGTAAGTAGTTGTGAATTTGAGAAATACTTGTGTTAAGGTTTATGAGTCCCGTAGCATGCACGTATGGTGAACCGTCATGTGATGAAGTCGGAGCATGATTTATTTATTGATTGTCTTCCTTATGAGTGGTGGTTGGGGACGAGCGATGGTCTTTTCCTACCAATCTATACCCCTAGGAGCATGCGCGTAGTACTTTGTTTTGATGACTAATAGATTTTTGCAACAAGTATGTGAGTTGTTTATGACTAATGTTGAGTCCATGGATTATACACACTCTCACCTTTCCACCATTGCTAGCCTCTCTAGTACCGCGCAACTTTCGCCGGTACCATAAACCCACCACATATCCTTCCTAAAAACAGCCACCATACCTACCTATTATGGCATTTCCATAGACATTCTGAGATATATTGCCATGCAACTTTCCACCATTTCGTTTATTATGATACGCTCCATCATTGTCATATTGCTTTGCATGATCATGTAGTTGACATCGCATTTGTGGCAAAGCCACCATTCATAATTTTTTATACATGTTGCTCTTGATTCATTGCACATCCCGGTACATCGCCGGAGGCATTAACATAGAGTCATATTTTGTTCTAATTATCGAGTTGTAATCTTTGAGTTGTAAGTAAATAAAAGTGTGATGATCTTCATTGTTAGAGCATTGTCCCATGTGAGGAAAGGATGATGGAGACTATGATTCCCCCACAAGTCGGGATGAGACTCCAGACGAAAAAAGAGAGGCCAAAAAATGAAGAAGGCCCAAATAAAAAAAATGAGAGAAAAGAGAGAAGGGGCAATGTTACTATCCTTTTACCACACTTGTGCTTCAAAGTAGCACCATGATCTTCATGATAGAGAGTCTCCTATGATATCACTTTCATATACTACTGGGACTTTTTGTTATAGAACTTGGCTTATATATTCCAATGATGGGTTTCCTCAAAATGCCCTAGGTCTTCGTGAGCAAGCAAGTTGGATGCACACCCACTCAGTTTTCTTTTGGAGCTTTCATAAACTTATAGCTCTAGTGCATCCATGACATGGAAATCCCTACTCACTCACATTGATATCTATTAATGGGCATCTCCATAGCCCGTTGATATGCCTAGTTGATGTGAGACTATCTCCTTCTTTTTGTCTTCTCCACAACCATAGTCTATTCCACCTATAGTGCCATGTCCATGGCTCACGCTCATGTATTGCCTGGAAGTTGAAAAGGTTTGAGAACATCAAAAGTATGAAACAATTGCTTGGCTTGTCATCAGGGTTGTGCATGATTTGAATATTTTGTGTGATGAAGATGGAGCATAGCCAGACTATATGATTTTGTAGGGATAAGCTTTCTTTGGCCATGTTATTTTGAGAAGACATAATTATTTTGTTAGTATGCTTGAAGTATTATTGTTTTTATGTCAATATTAAACTTTTGTTTTGAATCTTACGGATATGAACATTCATGCCACAATAAAGAGAATTACATGGATAAATATGTTAGGTAGCATTCCACATCAAAAATTCTGTTTTTATCATTTGCCAACTTGAGGACGAGCATGAATTAAGCTTGGGGATGCTTGATACGTCTCCTACATATCTATAATTTTTGATTGTTCCATGCTATTATATTATCTGTTTTGGATGTTTTATATGCATTAATATGCTATTTTATATGATTTTTGGGACTAACCCATTAACCTAGAGCCGAGTGTCGGTTTCTGTTTTTTTCCTTGTTTTAGAGTTTCGCAGAAAAGGAATACCAAACGGAGTCCAAACTGAATAAAACTTTCGCAATGATTTCTCTTGGACTAGAAGACACCCAAGAGACTTGGAGTGCAAGTCAGAAGAGCCACGAGGCATCCACAAGGGTGGAGGGCACACCAAGGGGGTGGGGCGCGCCCCCTATGGGCCCCTCGGTGGCCTCCTGGCCTAGATCTTCCTCCTATATATACTCTTATACCCAAAAAACTTCCAGGGGAGCCATGAAACCACTTTTGCACCGCACCAACCTTATGTACCCGTGAGATCCCATCTTGGGCCTTTTCCGGCATCCTGCCGGAGGGGGATTCGATCATGGAGGGCTTCTACATCAACACCATTGCCTCTCCGATGAAGCGTGAGTAGTTTACCATAGACCTATGTGTCCATAGCTAGTAGCTAGATGGCTTATTCTCTCTCTTTGATTCTCAATACCATGTTCTCCTCGATGTTCTTGGAGATCTATTCGATGTAATACTCTTTTGTGGTGTGTTTGTCGAGATCCGATGAATTGTGGATTTATCATCAGCTTATCTTTGGATATTATTTGAATCTCCTCTGAATTCTTATATGCATGATTTGATATCTTTGCAAGTCTCTTCGAACTATCGATTTGGTTTGGCCAACTAGATTGGTTTTTCTTGCAATCGGAGAAGTGCTTAGCTTTGGGTTCAATCTTGCGGTGCTCGATCCTAGTGAAAGAAGGGGAGCCGACACATATTGTATTGTTGCCATCGAGGATAACAAGATGGGGTTTTCATCATATTGCTTGAGTTAATCCCGCTACATCATGTCATCTTACTTAATGTGTTACTCTGTTCTTCATGAACTTTATACTCTAGATGTAGGTTTTGTGGGTTGAAGCTATGCCGGTATTTCCCCAAAGAGTAAGGGATGCTACAACACAGCGACGGTAGGTATTTCCCTCAATGATGAAACCAAGGTTATCGAACCAGTAGGAGAACCAAGCAACACAACGTAAACAGCCCCTGCACACAAATAACAACCACTCGCAACCCGACGTGTTAAAGGGGTTGTCAATCCCTTTCGGGTAACGGTGCTAGAAATTGGTGCGTGGACAGGATAAAGTTGTAAATAATGATCGATCGAACGCAAAATAAAGTAAATTGCAGCAAGGTATTTTTGTGTTTATAGTTTAATAGATCTGAAAAATAAAAGGCAAATAAAATAGACCGCAAAGGCAAATAATGTGATAAAGAGACCCGGGGGCCGTAGGTTTCACTAGTGGCTTCTCTCGAGAAAAATAGCAAATGGTGGGTGAACAAATTACTGTTGGGCAATTGATAGAAATTCAAATACTCATGACGATATCCAGGCAATGATCATTACATAGGCATCACGTCCAAGATTAGTAGACCGACTCCTGCCTGCATCTACTACTATTACTCCACACATCAACCGCTGTCCAGCATGCATCTAGTGTATTAAGTTCATGGAGAAATGGAGTAATGCAATAAGAACGATGACATGATGTAGACAAGATCTATCTATGTAGACATAGACCCCATCATTTTATCCTTAGTAGCAACGATACATATGTGTCGGTTCCCTTTTTGTCACTGGGATCAGACACCGTAAGATCGAACCCACTACAAAGCACCTCTTCCCATTGCAAGATAAATAGATCAAGTTGGCCAAATAAAACCCAAATATCAGAGAAGAAATATGAGGCTATAAGAGATCATGCATAAAAGAGATCAAAGAAACTCAAATACTTTCATGGATATAAAAAGATAGATCTGATCATAAACTCAAAGTTCATCGATCCCAACAAACAAAACACAAAAGAGTTACATCATATGGATCTCCAAGAGACCATTGTGTTGAGAAATCAGAGAGAGAGGAAGCCATCTAGCTACTAACTACGGACCCGAAGGTCTACAAAGAACTACTCACGCATCATCGGAGAGGCACCAATGGAGGTGGTGAACCCCATCCGAGATGGTGTTTAGATTGGATCTGGTGGTTCTAGACTCTGCGGCGGTTGGATGAATATTTCCTCAACTCCCCTAGGGTTTTGGGAATATTAGGGTATATATAGAGCAAATAGGAAGTCCCGGGGGCACCTGAGGTGGGCACAACCCACCAGGGCGCGCCTGGGCCTCCTAGCGCGTCCTGGTGGGTAGTACTCTCCTTGGAGCACCCCCCCAGGCATAGCCAGGGCCCAATACGTGTCTTCTAGTCCCTAAAAAATCCCCGTAAAGTTTCGTGGCATTTGGACTCCGCTTGATATTGATTTTCTACGATGTAAAAAACATGGAAAAACAACAACTGGCACTTGGCACTATATCAATAGGTTAGTACCCAAAAATGATATAAAATGACTATAAAATGATTATAAAACATCCAAGATTGGTAATATAACATCATGGAACAGTAAAAAATTATAGATACGTTGGAGACGTATCAGCAGGTAGGAGTCGGTCCATGTGTGGAGTAGTAGTAGTAGATGCAGAATCATTTCGGTCTACTTGACACGGGCGTGATGCCTATATTCATGATCATTGCCTTAGATATCATCATAACTTTGCACTTTTCTATCAATTGCTCGACAATAGTTTGTTCACCCACCATAATAATTTCTTTCTTGAGAGAAGCCTCTAGTGAAACCTATGGCCCCCGGGTCTATTTTCCATCATATAAGTTTCTGATCTACAATTCTAGTTTCCTATTTACTTTCTTATGCAATCTTTTACTTTCCGTTCCATAAAACAAAAATACCAAAAATATTACTTCACCGTTTACCCATCTCTATCAGATCTCAATTTGCGAATAACTGTGAAGGGATTGACAACCCCTTTGTCGCATTGGTTACAAGTTGGTGTTTGTGCAGATATTAGGTAGCTTGTTGTGTTGTCTCCTACTGGATTGATACCTTGGTTCTCAAAACTGAGGGAAATACTTACGGTACTTTGCTACATCACCCTTTCCTCTTCAAGGGAAAAACCAACGCAAGCTCAAGAGGTAGCAGGTTTCGGGACGAAGCGCCGCCGTCTCGGGGCAGAACCTAGGCAGGAGCACTTTTGCTCTCCGGCGGAGCGATTCCACCGGGGAAACTTCCCTCCGGGAGGGGGAAATTGAAGCCATCATCATCACCAATGATCCTTGAAGGAAATATGCCATAGAGGCAATAATAAAGTTGTTATTTATATTTCCTTATATCATGATAAATGTTTATTATTCATGCTAGAATTGTATTAACAGGAAACTTGATACATGTGTGAATACATAGACAAAACAAAGTGTCCCTAGTATGCCGCTACTAGACTAGCTCGTTAATCAAAGATGGTTAAGTTTCCTAACCATAGACATGTGTTTTCATTTGATTAACGAGATCACATCATTAGGAGAATGATGTGATGGACAAGACCCATCCGTTAGCTTAGCATAATGATCATTAAGTTTTATTGCTATTGCTTTCTTCATGACTTATACATATTCCTTTGACTATGAGATTATGCAACTCCCAGATACCGGAGGAATACCTTGTGTGCTATCAAATGTCACAATGTAACTGGGTGATTATAAAGATGCTCTACAGGTATCTACGAAGGTGTCTGTTGGGTTGCATAGATCGAGATTAGGATTTGTCACTTCGAGTATCGGAGAGGTATCTCTAAGCCCTCTCAGTAATGCTCATCATGATAAGCCTTGCAAGCAATGTGACTAATGAGTTAGTTGCGGGATGATGCATTACGGAACAAGTAAAGAGACTTGCCGGTAACGAGATTGAACTAGGCATGAAGATACCGATGATCGAATCTTGGGTAAGTAACATACGGATGACAAAGTGCATGACGTATGTTGTCATTATGGTTTGACCGATAAAGATCTTCATAGAATATGTGGGAACAGGGCCGACCCTGGGATGGGGCAGGGGGCGGCTGCCCCGGGCCCCCAAAATCGAGGGGCCCCTCCCTGGTGTACACACGAAGGCAGCATCAGCAGCGAATCAGGGAGGATGAGCTAGTGATCGATTCATTCCATTTAGTACATGGATAGACGTAGAAAAAAGGAACTGATTGATCCCTTTTGATTCGTTCCATTTAGTACGTGCACGGCCTAAAAAAGGAATTGATTGATCCTTTCCCGATTGGTTCCTAGGTTAATACGTGTGTGTCAAAAAAAGGAATCGATTGATTCCTTCCTATTCCATCATGCACACATTCATGCGGCGATTACCCATTTCTCATCGCCTACCGATGCTTTGTTTCTTGGCGAATCACGACTGCGCTCGGCGCCCCCTTTTCCCCTTTCTCCTAAAAAAATCGAATTTTCCTTGCTAATTCAGTCAGGTGTGTCCGCCAATTTCATTTCCCTGGTGGCCGGCACAACCTCGCTTTGCTCTCCGTCCATCAACGATCCGACCCTCTAAGGTAATATCTTGTATTCATATTGTTATTCCTAGTCTACTAGATGAACAGCCGACACATTGCCACTTTTCAACAATTGTCAATTGATGTAATTTTTCCTTTATTTTTTCAGCATTGTGTCTGATCATGTCGTCCAGAAGAAAGTATACATCTGGTATCGATAACTGGAAAAGGAAGAAAGGTGTGGATGACCTGGTACAATTATAACACGGAAATATTCATGGAAAAAGTGCTCGTCAAGAAGAAATCCTAGAAGCTGAGAAGGCTTTCAAAGTTAAAATATTTATTTTGTTTTGGTTGATATGACGCTCACTTCTTCAAAAGGTAGATTTAAAAAACTCATGCTCTTCAAAGATATGTTTGGATTATTGTTGGGCTTGGGCACTCTAAAATCATTAAATGAATTGAACCTTAAGACTATTGCACAAAATTTGCAGAAACCTTTTCTCGTGATGGTTCATGATGTTGAGGTATATGATCTCATTTTTTAATTAAAGATTATGATATTCACTTTGCGAGATGGTGTACAATCTGTTTTATGGAGTTTTCGAGCATGTCAATGAGTTGATTTTTATCCTAATATCCTCATTCCTTATCACATCTTATTTACCGTGCCAGGGTTTTCAAAGTTGAAATGACAGAAGAACTATCTGAGATAAACAATGAATCATAGAGGTTAAATAGTTTGGTAACACTAAGCATAGAGAAGAAAGTATTGGATGATATTGACATCTCCCCCATCATAATTGACTTTGCATCGTGAAATGTTAGAAGAAAAATTTGAGGTAATATGTTTAAATTATTTGATATGCACACTTTTTTGCATGCATTTAAGTGTTATTGATAATATTTTCTACACATGTATATTCATTTTTATTGTTATGAAATCTATATTAAGGGCCCCGAATTTTAGTCTTGTCCGGGCCCCCAAAATCTCAAGACCGGCCATGTGTCGGAACCAATATGAGCATCCAGGTTCTGCTGTTGGTTATTGACCGGAGAGGTGTCTCGGTCATGTCTACATAGTTCTCGAACCCGTAGGGTCCGCACGCTTAACTTCGACAATGATTTGTATTATGAGTTATGTGTTTTGGTGACCGAATATTCTTTGGAGTACCGGATGAGATCACGGACATGACGAGGAATCTCGAAATGGTCAAGAGGTAAAGATTGATATATTGGATGATAGTATTTGGACACCAGAATGGTTCCAGAGTGTTTCGTGTACTTATCGAAGTATCGGGGGGTTACCGGAACCCCTCGGGGAAAGTAATGGGCCACATGGGCCTTGGGAGGGAGGCATACCAGCCCACAAGGGGCTGGCGTGCCCCCACTTGGAAGGGGTCCAAATTGGAGTGGGGAAGGGGGTGACGCCCCCTTCCCTTCTCCTTCTCCCTCTCTGGTAAAAGGAAGGGGGTCCGAATTGGACTTGGAGTCCTAGTAGGACTCCTCCCCACTTGGGAGCGCGCCTTGGCCGGCCTCCTCTCCTCTCCCTCCTTTATATACGTGGGAGGGGGCGCCTCCTAGACACATCAATTGTTCTTTGCCATGTGCGGTGCCCTCCTCCACCGTTTACACCTCCGGTCATATTGTCGTAGTGCTTAGGTGAAGCCCTATGCGGGTCACTTCACCATCACCATCACCACACCGTCGTGCTGACGAAACTCTCCCTCAACACTTTGCTAGAACAAGAGTTCGAGGGACATCATCGAGCTGAATGTGTGCAAAACTCGGAGGTCCCGTATGTTTGGTACTTGATCGGTTGAATCAAGAAGATGTTCGACTACATCAACCGCGTTAAACGAACGCTTCCGCTTTTGGTCTACGAGGGTACGTGGACACATTCTCCCGTCTTGTTGCTATGCATCTCCTAGATAGATCTTGCGCGATCGTAGGAATTTTTTGAAATTGCATTCTACGTTCCCCAACAGTGGCATCCGAGCCAGGTCTATGCGTAGATGATATGCACGAGTAGAACACAAATAGTTGCGGGCAATCATAGTCATACTGCTTACCACCAATGTCTTATTTTGATTCGGCGGTATTGTTGGATGAAGCGCCCCAGACCAACCTTACATGACCACATTCATGAGACCGGTTCCACCAACAGACATGCAACTTGTTTTGCATAAAGGTGGCTGTCGGGTGTCTATTTCTCCAACTTTAGTTGAATCGAATTTGACTTCGGCTGGTCCTTGTTGAAGGTTAAAACAACAAACTTGACGAAACATCGTTGTGGTTTTGATGCGTAGGTAAGAACAGTTCTTACTAGAAGCCCGTAGTAGCAACGTAAAACTTGCAACAACAAAGTAGAGGATGTCTAACTTGTTTTTGCAGGGCATGTTATGATGTGATATGGTCAAGACATGATGTGATATACATTATTGTATGAGATGATCATGTTTTGTAGAAGTTATCGGCAATTGGCAGGAGCCTTATGGTTGTCGCTTTATTGTATAAAATGCAATCGCCATGTAATTGCTTTACTTCATCACTATGCGTTAGCGATAGTTGTAGAAGCAATAGTTGGCGAGACGACATCGATGCTACGATGGAGATCAAGGTGTCAAGTCGGTGACTATGGAAATCATGACGGTGCTTTGGAGATGGAGATCAAAGGCACAAGATGATGATGGCCATATCATGTCACATATTTTGATTGCATGTGATGTTTATCTTTTTATGCATCATATTTTTCTTAGTACAGCGGTAGCATTATAAGATGATCCCTCACTAAAATTTCAAGGTAAAAGTGTTCTCCCTGAGTATGCACCGTTGCGACAGTTCGTCGTGCCGAGACACCACGTGATGATTGGGTGTGATAAGCTCTACATTCACATACAACGGGTGCAAGACAGTTTTGCACGTGCGGAATACTCGGGTTAAACTTGACGAGCCTAGCATGTACAAACATGGCCTCGGAACACTATACCAAAAGGTCGAACGTGAATCATATAGTAGATATGATCAACATAGAGATGTTCACCATTGAAAACTACTCCATCTCACATGATGATCGGACATGGTTTAGTTGATATGGATCACGTTATCATTTAGATGACTCGAGGGATGTCTATCTAAGTGGGAGTTCTTTAGTAATATGATTAATTGAACTTAATTTATCATGAACTTAGTCTTGATAGTTTTTGCATATCTATGTTGTAGATCAATGGCCGTGCTACCGTTCCCTTGAATTTTAATGTTTTCCTAGAGAAAGCTAAGTTGAAAGATGATGGTAGAAACTACACGGACTGGGTCTGTAACTTGAGGATTATCCTCATTGATGCACAGAAGAATTATGTCCTTGATGCACTGCTAGGTGAAAGGCCTACTGCAGGTGAGGGAGTCCTGGACTAAGGGGTCCTCGGGCATCCGTCCTGTTAGCCATGGGTCGGACTGATGTTACAGTAACATATTATGTTACTCTAAACACCTCTCTCCTCATTAACTACATGCCACATAAGCAAACTTTTCTTGGAGTGCGTTATGTTACCACCTAAGTTACTCCCACTATGACTAGCCTAAGTCATCTTAGAGCAAATGAAAAAGAGGAGTGGGATCTCATGCAAGAGCCTAGCTATAGGCGGATTCCTAGGCCGATACGTACAATAAATATGAAGAAAGAGAGAAGATGAGAAAAATTAGTACTCTTATAGCCAGCCTTATAGCTAACTTTATTGTATGAGTGGCTACAAGTGATGGCTCTATATGACATGGCAACATCATATAGCCAGCAGTTGGCTATACTATTAACCATGCTCTTAGGTTGTGCACCGTGACCAAGACGAAAAGGAAAGCGAGAGAACTTAATGTCTTTTTGCTAATTAATAGGATTACATCCAATGAACTAACCACTGCATGTCATGTTTGGTAGTATCAAGTCATTGAAAGCATGCACGACCCACATCACTCATTGGTTGATATGTCACGAAATAAGAAACGAGGAGGGAGTTAATGTACCGTGCCTAAGTGTTTTGGGATTATTTGGTTTTCGTAAGGTGACTTACACAACATTTTTGGTTACATGCATTAACATTTTATTAGTTAAATCAAAGCTCAAAACTTGGCGCAAAATGCAAAGGGGACCAATAAACCAGTAAACATCAAAGTTCTCTCATTTGGCCCCAACTAGAGGTCCGGTGAGAAGACTACACTGCACTGGCACGGAGGGGGACACAGCTTCATTGGCTTACTGCACCTGCGTTTGGGTGTATGACACATGGGCCCAACAGGTGGCTGGCCCACCTGTCATATAGCCAAAGGCAGGTGTAGTAGAGGGCCGAGGAGTAGATGTCCAACACACACGTGAATGCAACGCTGTCTGCACTTCTCATATAAAGTCTCCCCGCCAGTCCAATCTATGAAATCCTACGCACCTACGCACCCTAACCAAGGGCAAGAGTGATCACTCCAATCGCAAGATCAGTTGACTAGAAGCTAGACCCATGGAGGCGATGAGTGTGAGCATCAGCCGGCTGTGCCAGATGGTCCACAATGCTGGCCTGCGGCCCGGCACCGAGGAACGTCTCCAGGTCGTGCTTGAGGCCGCCAGGGCGAGAGGCTGCTTGGACGACAGCTTTGTCTCCTTGTTCGACGAGGTCCTCGTCGGCTTCCTCAACAAGTTCACCGTCGTCAAGAAGCTCGTAGACGACCTTGACGTACGCCTCCATCCCACATGCCCAGGCTCTGCGATGCCCGCCACCCTCAACGGCCTCTATGGTGACAACCTCTTTGGCGCACTGGTGGCCCTGCGACTGCCCGCCGTCACGCCGGAGAATGTCCACCTCGAGGTCACGCTCGCCGCGCAGTGCCTGGCGCAACAAGACACCCTCGACAGAATCACCCACGTCTACTCGCAAATTGTCCACAAGGACTACTACGTGCCAAAGGAGGACGATAGGTCGTTGGCCTTCTTGGACTGCAGGGCAACCTTGGACGGCAATGTTCAGAAGCACATTGAGCTCGCCCCCAACGTCGCTGCTCCTCACACGTCGGTTGGTGACCCGGCACACTAGGGCGTGAGGATGTCGTTGATGGATCCGTATGTATCTTTATCTTTCCGTCAAATCCATGTAGTAGTATATGGTACTACTGCAGTAATTATCTTACCTTTCACATCAACTACATAATTTTCATACGTACTCCATGCATGAACCGCGCCAAAACCAAACTTCTCATTACTCTAGGGAAAATCGTTATTTCTATCTATTGGTCGCGCCATGGAGCAGAACCAAAATTTACAAGTTACAAGTTCAAAAGGAAAAGCCTGTTGTGTTCGCGTCACACCCCCACACGGTTGGTCCGGCACGCCACTCAAGGGGGAATGCGTGTTGTGTTGCATTTTCACTTACGAATGGGACCACAGTTGAGCAAATCGACTATCGACAAACGCCCACCCCGCCCACCGCGCGATGGCTGAGAAAACAGGAGGGAGAAGAGATGGTTGTAGCATGGACTCCAAGAAAATTGGTGTCGGATGGGACTCGTGTGGGTGGCGTGTGCCATACTACTAGATGTGAATGCTAGTTATGGCCCATGCCACCCTACTATATCGAGCCTATATCGAGGTGCTGGTTACGTAGAACAAATTTCCTGGAGTCCGTGCTCAGCCCTCCTCTATCTCTCTTCTCAGCCAGCCAGCAGACGCGTGGAGCCCATCGTCTGTTTGCTCACATGCGGTCCAACATGTCAGTGAAAACGCAAGAGGACCCACTGAACCTGCACATCTTTCACCTCGATGTGCTGGTTATGAAAAACAAATCCAATAAAGATCTTCGGTGGCCGCTTTTGGAGTTACTCAAGAGTAGTAAGATTCTATTTACAGTTTAACCCAAGATGCACATCACGTGGCTTTTCAACTACCACTCAGTTTTGTTGCATTACATGACCTGGATGCTGGATGTCCCACGTGTCGGCAAAAGGAGGAAGAACTCGACCAAATCTACTCCACATTTAGACTGGAGGAGTAGGAAACACGACAAGCCCTGTGCCTACATCATACAACATACAAATCCCACCTCAGACATTCACGCTATCACCATATTTCTCGGCCTCCGTGCGACACCTAGCTCTAGTTGATCTCACTAGAACTAACTATTGGTTGGCTCTATGTGATATGGCAACTTCATACTACTCCCCCCGTTCCTTAAAGTAGTGCGCATAGTTTTTGACCCACATACCAATGAATGGCTGTCTTTAAATTATGGATGAGAATACCCTCACTTTGTTTCTAGCCCAGGCTACTGTAGTACTACTCCATCCATATGATGTGTTGCTGACGCTAGTCTTCGGTACGAGCACCATGAAGCCGGACGAGGATATGGTGGTCGCGGACAAACCACACTGATGCAGTGATGCCGGTTGCCGGTGGCGAACATGGAGATGGCGGCCGCGTGAGCGGTGACGCCGGCCACAGGCAATGCACGCGCGAAACCATATGTGGATGTGGTGGCCGTAGAGAAATCAGGCACTGATGCAGCAACGCCGACTTCTGGTAGCGGACACGGAGATGGCGGCCGTGTGCACAGTGACGCCGGCCGCCAACGGTGGACGCAAGGAAGCCGTACGGGGATGCGGTGGCCGTAGAGAAACCAGACACTGATGCAGTGACGCCGGCTGCCGTTAGCGCACACGGAGAAGGAGCCCGCATACGCGGTGATGCCGGCCGCCAGTGATGGACGACGAGAAGCCATCCATGGTGATGGACAAGCAGGGCGGGGATGAGGAGCCACGCCATGTCGATCCAGCAGTCGTGAGCATGGAATAGTTTCGATCCCCGTCGCCGCCAAAAGAGCCACGGTCGGACGCACACCGCGATGATCGCCTCCTCATCAAGCTTATGTCTATCACCGTAGCACCTACTTCGCTGTCACCGCCTTCTCCGACAGCTGTACACCTTGCCTCATCCTCTCCTCCCTCTCACTTCCTGCATCCATCACGCTGCTGACTGCCACGGCGCCGCCGCCTTCACCACCATCATCTCCGCCAGATTATCTTTGGAGGCGTACGGCTGCATACATTAGACATGGAGATTGGGGATTTGGAGATGGGTTGGTCCGAAGGAAAGAGAAGGGAGAGATGTGTTTGTTTTGGGAGGAAGGGGATAAAGTGGAGGGTCATTTTCGTCCAAATGAGCATGCAGCTGTTAATACGCACTACATTTCGGAACTTCCCTAGAAAATTTATGTGCACCATAAATAGGAACGGAGGGAGTACTACGGATGCTGGCTATACTACTACGGCACTAACACTCCAAGAAGTGAGTCGAAAACCATTTATAAATTGAGTTTATGACATGCATATGCAAATGTACCATTCATTACATACAACAAGTCATCAACACACAACAACAATGAGGATACATGTTGGATTATATATTAGTTCCAACAAAACATTCTAGTAAATACTAAAGTTTTCATCACACAACAAATAACAAGCAATGAAATGCACTTTAGCTCAACCAATCCTCGGCGTTGGAAACACTTGCTTTGAACCAGAAGAGTTTGTCTCGGAAGGGCCAACTACTGTCAATCTCGAGACCAACACAGGACTGATCATTCAGGCTGAAGCGGCCTATTTCATGACCCATATTGTGATAGCCACGGTAGGGAAGCATAGCAATGTCCGAGGTATAGATAGAGTGGCTTCTCATAAATGGTAGTAACGTTGCGTCAACAGCAGCTGGATCGCCTTTCACCATGATTGGATACTTTTGTCCAAGGAAGAGCGAGTTTCCGCCAAGAGTATCAATACTAAACCAGGGAGAAGGTGTTGGCGCTAGCATAGTAGTATCCATCCCGAATACCCTGAAACGGATGTTGGAATAGGTCCGGAGAGTGCAACCATGGGAGACAACATGGCTTCCTTAGTAACATCAGCGGTGCCCTATATACAGACAAGAAGAGGTGATCCATCGGAATAAGTTGCCAGGCGCCACTGAGTATATGGGTCCTCATGCTCGTGATCATCATCATCGTCATCTCCCCCTTAGTTATAAATTTTTTCAAGTATAGGTGGTGGAGTGTTCACAGGACCTTGGAAACACAAGAAGGTTAATTAGTAAAGGTAAACTAGCTAACCCACATGCATGTGGATGAAACAATTATAATTACGGTGGAAGACAAATTTATCGAAATCATAAGGATTCCATGCAAAAACAGTGCCACGAGTGGTGGCAGCAAACACAAGACCCTCGTATTGAATTGCATCACAGTACACATCCGTGTATAGAAACTGATTTTTGAGCAATATCCATCCAGTTGAACTATGAAGGAAGGCAACAAGCTTGTCGAAGATAGCAACAACTCCATAGTCCATTAAATCCCAAGAGCAGTCGGGAACTTGAAAAATTGCTATCTTTTGTAGATGGCAGTCACCATGATCGTAGTTGAACGTACGTAGAATACCGGCGTGCTCAACCTCTGGGGAGTCTGAGATTTTTGGAAGTGGAACCCGGTGACGAATGTACACATACACATTCACAAGTTCCCACTCGCAGTTGTACCCAATATAAACAACCCAATCTCCATTTGCGCCTGCCCAAGCCTTAGCCTCAAGCGATGGCATCTTAACATCACACGTATCATTATCAAGCGGCACCAACTTGCACAAGGCGATGCCTCCGTCGTCCGCGCGCCAGTCAGCAGGGTCACTACAAAGAAGATAGGGGAGATCAAACCTCTCATGGACCCTTGGGTTCATTGTAATGATGTTATTAGTTGAGTCGAGAATGGTCTTGAATGAACCTTCCATGCTAGCCGAGGTGATGACGTTGCACCGATCAATGAGTTCCTCCACCACGTCATCATTCATATCGGGGCAAGAATAATGGGGTCGTTTCCAGCCTGTTCCCTCCATGGAGAAGACAAACGAACAGTGGCAGAAGGAAGGGTGAAGGTAAATGGAGGAGGGAGGAAGAGCGTGCGATAGCAGTTCCAAATCGAGAGGGAAAGGCGAAGAGTCGATGGACGGTTGCCACGGTACACGAAGAGGCGCCCCGGCCTACATAGACGTCCATTAGGAAATTGTACAAAAGGTCTCGCCGTCGTCTCACTGACATGTTGGAACGGGATCACATGTCAATGAAGAGGCTAGTGGGGAGCGGACGGTTGCCACAGAGGTCACACACAGACGACAATGTTGTCCTGTCAGACCTAGCACCCGCGCGGGATGGCTTCCGTCCCCCACACGAGCGAAGCCACTTCACACCCCCACACGGTTGGTCCGCCATGCCGCTAGGCCAACTCCAGCACGTGCAGCTCAGACACGCGCTCGCTCAACCCCCTTTCCCTCGACGCCCCGGAGGTACCCAACCACGGCTACGTGTTTTGCGCACCCGGCGGCCGGATTTGGAGCGGATTCAGTCGGGCTTGAGCTCGCCCGGCTATGGTAGGCGGTCGCCGCACCATGGATTGGCCGGGCACCGGGCCAGAAGGCCCCGGCAAGGCTGCATGTAGGTACTGACTCCTCCCCAAGCCGCTCGGATCTACACCATCGGTGGTCCGCCGGCAGATAAATGAATGGCGGTTGGCCAGGCTCGATGTTGGCCCAAAAGCTTGTCGGTGCACCGTTGCCACTCATTACGTGCGACGACTACCCAAAGAAGGTCTTGTGCCGCGTGTCTACAATGCCGGAACATCCCGAGTGGGTGTTCATCAAGTGCTCAACCGATGGGGTATGTGCTACTTTAGCTTCGGTTGTGCTCTCGGATTAGACTAGTGTGCTAACTTAAAATTTTATTGTGTAGAATGGATGCAAGTTTTGGTATTGGGAACAAGAGTACATCGATATATTGATAGAGCGCAATTTAGTAGATGTTCTGGCACTTTTAGCTAGAATAGAGGCTAGAGATGAGACTAGTGCACTTGTTGATAGAATAAAGGCTAGACATGAGACTAGATGCGAGGAAGCAACGTCTACTTCTATACACTCGAAGAAGAAAGAAGCACGCAAGATCGAGTCTCCGCAGATCAATAATGAATGCATCGAGAAGGCACTAAGACAACTTACACGAGCAGTTATGGAAGTTGGATATCTTCTAAAATGTATTCTTGTGGTTCTTGTTTTCTTTGGTCTTGCTTTTCTAGTCAAATTTTGTTGATGTATTTCCATGTACCAAAAATCAATGATGAAAAAATATATGTGTTTGCAAATAAAAATGTACGCGCCCGGGATGCGTCCGCGCGTTGGGTGCACGACCACCGCAACCGAGAAATGGCCCGGACATGACCCCATTGCCCTACCCAAACGGACAGAATCCGGGCAAAACGGAGATCTGTTTGGGGTTGTGCGTTGGAGTTGGCCTTACAAGTGGGACCGCAGTTGAGGAAACTGACTATCGGCAAACCCCCACCTCGCCCGCTGCGCGATGGCTGAGTTAGAGAAATGAGGAGGTTGAAGAGATAGTTGTAGCACGGACTCCAAGAAATATGGTTTCAGATGGAAGTCGTGCTGGTGGCGTGTGCCGTACTCCTGGATGTGAATGCTTGTTCTGGCCCATGCCACCCTACTATATATCAAGGATTTGAGGTGTTGGTTACGTACAGCGAACACATTAACATATGGCCCACCTCACACTGTGGCCAAATTTCCCGGAGTCTGTGCTAGGTTAAAAAGTGTTCTTCGTGAGGGTGGATGCCTGGTCTCAAGTTTAAAATTTGTTGTATTACGTATACGTAGACGTAGAGATAATGCAGCAGTTTTGAAAGTTAGAACCCAAACATTAGAATGCAATTTCTATTGGACTCATCCAGGACCTAGGATGATGGGATTCATACCTACAGTAAAAACACCCACCCGACACGCGAAGCATGTGAAGCTAGTACAAATAGTAGTACTATTGTTGATTGGATTCATCCGATAACCTGTTCCAATGCACGTACAATTATGTATTCAAAAAATATTTTTTTGCCTCGTCGTAGCACCCACTCAAAGAAGCGACTTGAAAGCCATTCATAAATTTAGTAAGGGCCTCTTTGATTCGTAGGATTTCCAAAACGCGGGAATAGGAAAAACATGGGATTAGAGTGGAATGTCGTCTTGAATCCTATAGGATTGTACGAGTGTTTGGTTGTGCATAGAAAAAACGCAGGATTCTTTCAAAGTGGTTTCAGTGGATGGGATGTTTCCTATGAAATCTAGTGCAAATGAATCCTATGGAAAAATTCCTATGGTTTACAACCCTACGAATCAAACAACCAAGATAGGAAAAATTCCTAAGGATTAGAATCCTCCAAAATTCCTTTGAGAATCATTTGAATCAAAGAAGCCCTAAGTTTATCACAAGCATATCATTTTATTACATACATTAGGTCATAAACCCACAATGACAATGAGGATACATTATAAATACTAAACTTTTCATCACACAACAAATAACAAGCAATGAAATGAACTTCAACTCAACCACTCGTCGGCGTTGGAAACGCTTGCTTTGAACCAGAAGTGATTCTCTGGGAAGGGGTAGCTACTGTCAATCTCGAGACCAACGCAGGACTGATCATCCAGGCTGAAGCGGCCTATGTTAGGACGCATATTGTGATAGCCACAGTAGGGAACCATAGCAATGTCCGAGGTATAGATATAGTTGCTTCTCATAAATGGTAGTAACGTTGTCTCAACAGCAGTAGGATCTCCTTTCACCATGATTGGATAGTTTTGTCCAAGGAAGAGCGAGTTTCCTCCAAGAGTATCAATACTAAACCAGGGAGAAGGTGTTGGCGCTAGCACAGTAGTATCCATCCCGAATACCCTGCAACGGATTTTGGAATAGGTCCGGAGAGTGCGACCATGGGAGACAACACCTGCTTCCTTAGTAACATCAGTGGTGTGCTGTATGCAGACAAGAAGAGGTGATCCATCGGAATAAGTTGCCAGGCGCCACTGAGTATATGGGTCCTCATGCTCGTGATCATCATCATCGTCATCTCCCCTTAGTTATAAATTTTTTCAAGTATAGGTGGTGGAATGTTCAAAGGACCTTGGAAACACAAGAAGGTTAATTAGTAAAGGGAAACTAGCTAACCCGCATGCAAGTGGATGAAACAATTATAATTATGATGGATGACAAACGTACCGAAAGAATAAGGATTCCATGCAAAAACTGTGCTACGAGTGGTGGCAGCAAACACAAGACCCTCGTATTGAATTGCATCACAGTACACATCCGTGTATAGAAACTGATTTTTGAGCACTATCCATCCAGTTGAACTATGAAGGAAGGCAACACGCTTGTCGAAGATAGCAACAACTCCATAGTCCATTAAATCCCAAGAGCGGTCGGGAACTTGACAATTTGCTATCTTCTGTAGACGACAGTCACCATGATCGTAGTTGAATGTACATAGAATACCGGTGTGGTCAACCTCTCGGCAGTCTGAGATTTTTGGAAGTGGAACCCGGTGACGAGTGTACACATTCACAAGTTCCCACTCGCAGTTGTACCCAATATAAACAACCCAATCTGCATTTGTGCCTGCCCAAGCCTTACCCTCAAGCGATGGCATCTTAACATCACACGTATCATTATCAAGCAACATCAACTTGCATAAGGCGAGGCCTCCATCGTCCCACGCCAGTTAGCAGGGTCACGACAAAGAAGATATGGGAGATCAAACCGGACCCTTGGGTTCCTTGTAATGATGTTATTAGTTGAGTCGAGAATGGTCTTGAACGAACCTGCCATGCTAGCCGAGGTGATGACGTCGCACCGATCAATGAGTTCCTCCACTTCGTCATCATTCAGACCAGGGCAACAATAATGGGGTCTTTTGCGACCTGTTCCCTCCATGGACAAGACGATCAAACAATGGTAGAAGGAAGGGTGAAGGCAAATGGAGGAGGGAGTAAGAGCGTGAGAAAGCAGTTCCAAATCGGGAGGGAAAGGTGAAGAGTCGGTGGACGGTTGCCACGGTACACGAAGAGGCGCCCCGACCTACATAGACGTCCGTTCAGAAATTGTACAAAAGGACTCGCTGTCATCTCACTGACATGTTGGCACGGGACCACATGTCAATGAAACATGGTGAGTAATTTCTCGTGCAAAATGCGATCTGGCCACGTTGGCCCGAGGTGCCGCATTAGTTATCGACCTTTATTTTTTTAATGGCGTGCCATTCAGTTTTGAAGCACGACTAACTGGTACTGTATGCAGACAAAATATAAACTACTCTACCACACCTGTAGTACTAGTAGTATAAGAAAGATATATAGGCTGGAGGTTCAGCGCTTTCTTGCTAAGGGCTGCCCACTCGCTTCTCACACTATCACCCTCTCTCCAGATCTAAAAAAGACGGCCTCTCTCTCCCTCCTCACCGGTTGTCACAGATCCGCCGGGGAAGAAAAGGATGTGCGGCGTTGACGCACTCGTCGTCGGCGAGCGAGGTCACGCACTGATGACAAGGCCATTCACTCAGACCTAGCGCCCGCGCGGGATGGCCTCCGTCCCCTAACTCGCTGCCGTAGTGTGTGTGGAGGACGACAACCAAGAGCGAAGCCACTTCCCGCTGACGCTCAGGTATGCTACCTCTTTTCGAACCATACCCTTGTTCTATTGCCCCATCTGCCTTGCCGCTGCATGTGGATCTTTTTCCACTCCACCATCTTCCCAATTTGCTATCCTCTGCTCTGCTGGTCACACAGACGAAAACCTTAACTTTCACTATTGAAGGAAACACTACTTCATGTAGGCTAATCCATGTCTGGGTTGAATAAGGAAAGGAAGGGAGACTGTATTGTCCAAGAGACTAGGCATCAAACCCGCATCTAGGTTGAAAAGGGGAAAATCAGTAGCTAAGGAACGAGTCTCGTGTCTCTTGGTTTAAGAAGGGTAGAAAGGCATTACAACGCAATAGAGAATGAACAGGTCGATTGGTTTGTTGTCCTCACATAGGAAAAAGGTGGCTAAAGAGAACAAAAATGGGACGTAATCCACATATGATGCCTGGATATTTGTTGCTCTGGGCAACCATACCTCCCTCACCACTCTATGCGTCCGTGGAGGTACATCATACTGGTGCGCCCACTGTCCGAATGGGCCTCCCATGCTCTTGTTGCCACTTTTTTGCTATTAGTATAACGCAAGCGGTCAAGTCAAGCAATGCTACTGCTAAAGTGATGCCACATTTAACTAATGTCGCACTCAGTCTAATGCCACCGACAAAATTTAAGCAATGCCATTTAATGTCACTGGATTATTTCTGGGTTCGCTGTTGATTGTGGATGTATTAAAGATTTTTCAGCTAAGGCATTCTAATGATGTTGCACAGCCAGTATACCAATGATGAATCTTGGTACTACCTTCAGATTTTTGCATTGTTAATGCTTATAGATTACATACCTCACTTTCATGAGATAAGTCAATTTTTTTTGTACAGTGTCAAGAGGAAAGGTCAAGAGTGGGCACCTCCTCCTCCAGTTGTTCTCTTGATTCGTTCGATCAAGTTTTTTATGTTTGATCGATTATCAAGATTGGGATAGCAATTTTTAGGTCCCCTCGAGTTCAAAATGATATTTACCTTGAAGGTACATGGTTTGCAATTTCTTTATATTGTCATTAGTTAATAATGCTAGTTACCTTCAGACTTTTGTATTTGGTTTAATGCTCTTGCACAACTAGTATACCAATGCTGAAACTTGTTACCTTTACATTTTGTATAGTTAATTCTAATAGAAATCTTCCAGTGCTAGAGATTATGGAAATATGTTCAGTAAAACCATTGTACTGTACCTTGTAATAGAATAACTACTCTACTGTTGAACTATCCATTGGATTAGTGTATATTTGTACTATTTGAGTGGTGTTGCATTAGCGTATGGACACATATAAAGTGTGGCAAGCTTTCCCAGATATGTGCTCAAGAAAACTACTACCTATTTTTCTAAATACTAGACATTTGGGTACTTTTAGTTGAACTGCGAAAACGTCTTATATTAAGGAACAGAGGGTGTAGAGTTCACTCAAATTATCCTGGTAAAGCTAGTCACACCTTTGTTAAAATTAATGTTATGTTATCGGAGGAGGTCTGTATGTTTGTCTCTAATGCATGTCGACTACATACATGACATCATGATGTAATGTTAAGTCATTTCCTTTTGTACAGTGTCACTGAATTGTCAAGGCGGTGATGGCAGTTTATTTTAGTTGAACCACACAAAATATGCTTAAAAGAAGAGGAAAGGTCAGGAATGGTTCAATTTTTCAGAAAAAACTATGTATCCTAACATCAGACGTTGTCGCCTTATTTATTCCTTCAAACAGGTGGTTAGAAACAGTCTTGCTACCTTTTCCCATTAAGAAATTGGAATGCTTATATTTGTGAGTCTATGCTTCAACTAGTGCCACTTTTATAAGAATCACACTTTCAATATCTATGCAAACAGGGATGCTCGATTTTAGCGGAACTGCACAAAAAGTCCAAATGGTTCTACATTAGGAGCATGTTTTCTTCCAAACCTTTATATCCAATTGGTGGCACTATGAGATGTTCATTACGAAGGTACACGGTTTGCTACTATCTTGCTACTCTTTTTGTACTGTCATTAGATAGTAACACTAGTGGTTTGCATGTGAATTTGTTGGCAGGGTGGACCTACATTGGAGGTGCATGACAGGATTCAATGATTGTATGCTCAATTT
Source organism: Triticum aestivum (assembly GCF_018294505.1). Classification (NCBI taxonomy): domain Eukaryota; kingdom Viridiplantae; phylum Streptophyta; class Magnoliopsida; order Poales; family Poaceae; genus Triticum; species Triticum aestivum. The sequence continues at coordinate 351,713,435 of NC_057794.1, forward strand.
CGGTTGTATCGATTTCACCTCTTCCATCACTGCGAACATGGATATCCTTTGTCCGATGAAGAATAGGCGCTATATTTCTGCTCTGAACCAGCAAATCAGTTCAGTATGAAATTGTCCAGGGCAAAACATGACTTTATCAAATTGTCCAGTGCAAAACATGACAGATGCTAAGCGGAAGAGACGTGTTTAAACCGAAAATACAAGGTGGGGTATATGTTTACTAGCTGCTTGATATTTCTGCAGACAGAGATATCTGCCCGTTGCTATTTGGCAAACAAACAAGGTGACGGCAATTTTGGTTGAACTGCACAAGAGAATAGTATAGTCATTGCATGCAGTGCCATTTGAAAATAGACACAGAAAGATTGGATAGTCACTTCATGGACTGCAGAAAAGTAGTATTGTACTATTTATTGGCCAACACTAGGTGCTTCATTGCTTTGGTATGATTATACAATGGGCATCATTTTTCCTAAGTTAAAGTTTGTATTCCAAAAATAGTCTCGCCGTGTGATCAAGAGAAGACCAAATCATATTGCAGTGGATGTTCCTCCATCATGTGTGGTTCATTCTCATGGTTCCAATTGTTGGTGAAACCACTTACGTTTGCAAGAGGAATTGTAGACTTCACAGACAAATTTGTCTTTCACTCTGTACTGAATGTTGGCCAAGAGAAGCATCCATGTTAGTAGGAAGAACAGATGTTTTTTCTAGATCTTTGCTTTTGGTGTTACATATTTGTATATGATCTGTGAATCATTGAGATGCATTAACATGTTGATCTTATGTATGGGAATCGTACTAGTTGGTTTTAAATTTGGGCTACTAATGTTAACATATTACAATGCCAGGACTGTGAGTCTCATGTGAACATTTTGAACGGATCGGCTCTTACTGCTGTGCACATCATGATCCTTATTTCTGTGTTCTTAGTGTTTACATGTTACTAACAGTTCCTTATTTCTGTTCGCTCAGTGTTTACAAGTTACTGATAGATCACTAGCTAGCCTACTAATGCGCTCCTGGCAGTTTTAGTTGCAACTCAAGATCCGAAGTAGCAGTTTTTTGAATAAAAATGCCTACCTCTGAAGAAACTAACAAGCAGCTATGAAGAAAATGCCATGCGAATATGAAGAAACTGCCAGCAAAAACGTTCACAAATGCCTTATCTCCCAGCGAACGTTCATCAGCTAATGCGATCCTACATGTACACCATCTGACCTACTCGATCCTACACGTACACTATCCGACCTACTCGATCCTACACGATAAATAGCGGATCACGCACGTACTACCTCCTTTCCAGTTTGCAGGGCTAAATTCAAAAATCTCATCAACTAGGGTAGATGATGAGTGGTGGATTTTTGACAAGGAGGGAGTACTTCATCTGGATGATTCCAGTGCACTCGTTTGACCATATTGCCGACGTGCGACCTAGCACGGACGGGACGCACCACTGACGGGACGGGATGGCACAGTCATAATTTTAGTTTTTCTAGTTTTCCATGGCAAGCTGGCGCGCTAAGCCATGCCTGCTTATGCATTGAATTCCGATGACCGCGATGACCGTCGTGTTTCCCGCGACACGCTGGTTCGCCTACCTTCCGCCTATAATTATTGTTTCCTGGCCTTCTCTGGTGGCACCATCACCCAACTCGCCCTATCCTCATAAGCCCCCACCGGCCCGACGTCGCTCGCCACTTATCCTCGCTCTCTCCATGTCCGCCATGCCTCCGCCCGTCCATGATAGGCAACGCCGGAGGCGGTCACCGCCGGAACTAGTGTTTGGTTTTTCACCGGAAGGCAGACGGAGGGAGGAGGCATTCTATCGGTCTTTCGATGGTAGTGTAGAGTATGAGGAGTTGTTGGAGCGCGACCGCCTGGCGGAGGACCAGCGTATCACCGATTTGAGGCGCCAGCGGGACATGGAGCAACAACGCACCGACGCTCTGAGTCGCGAGCAGAGTGCCCACAACTGGGCCGACTATGTGGAGGTCGGCGCCCGACAAATAGCCCTGGAGGCTGTCGGGCACGCACGCGTTCACGACACCAAATTTTACTACCAGCTCATCAAGTGGGTTTCCCGCTTAGAAGCCAAAGCTTCGGTGGACCACGCCGACATGAAAAGGGCCAACGCGCGCGAGCAACGCACCCTATCGCACCTCTGGCAAGTCCGAGGTGAGGCGGAGGACGCCGGTGCCGGCGTTTAGCATGTACCACAGATGGCGGCCGGCATGGTCTAGTTAGCTAAGAGTAAGTTAGTACTTGTCCACTACTAGAGTATTAGTGGGAGTAGATAGTTAACTTGGCTATGATGATTGTCAACGTGGAAGTTCAGTACTCTATATCTGGATCAGGCCTGTTACTTTGCTCTGAATGTTGAGCTTTCCGTTTGAACGTATGGAATGGGCTGTTATTTTTTTAAATGGGTTGTATTTGTCCTCCACGGGTTTAAAGGATGTTGTGAGCCTACCAGGTTGATGCGTACACAATCAGGAGATGATTGTACGTGGAGAGGATGATAGCAGGGACCCACCAAGGTCATGGCAGTACACAAGCAAGTGCCTCCTTATTTCAAGCCAATAAAAAAATGGCTCCTCCTAATGGATTTCTGACATCTGGGTCCCATGCCATTGTCAACATATTCAATAAACAAGAGAATTGCACAATGAGCGGCTGACACCAGGGACCCAGCAGCTCACCCAATTATTTTTGTTTTGGGTTAATTTGATAAATGCCACTCCAAATTTGGTGATTCCGAGAAATGCCACTGCAATTTCCAAGCTTTGAAAAATGCCATTTCATGCCATTTCCAGTGGCATTTTTTGAAGTCTGGAGTGGCGTTTTTCAAAGTTTGCAAGAATTGCAGCGGCGTTTTTTCAAAGTTTGCAAAAATTGCAGTGGCATTTTCAAAGTTTGAAAATTGCACTGGCATTTTTATGAATCGCCATAATTGGAGTGGCATTTATCTAATTTGTTTTTGAGATGGAAGCAGGGTGTCAACTAGGCTGTGCGCGGCACTCTGGCCTGTCTAGACAGCCTTTTCTTTTATGTTTACCACATACCAGCCCAGTAGTTTTTTTATTTCTGAAAATGGCTAGCCCAGTTTTTTTATGCTTTGTCAAGTAAGTCGCTTTGTCAGGCCTATTGGGCTGCAAATCTTTCAAGACGAGGAGAGCTTCATTCGGCTGGCCCAGAAAATGGCCTATCAGTAATGAGAAATGGGCTGTACATTTTTAAAACACATCAAACCGGCAAATTAGTTTCAAATTTCTTTTTTTTTTCATTTTGAGATTTTAAATCCCATTGATTTTTATGCGTGGACAATTTGTTGGATTTTATATTGATATACATTTATTTTTAAAATCAGTTTGAATGTGACTCGAAATTTCGGGATTAAAAATAGTTTGGACCGCACCGAAATATGCAAAATTTTGTATAATTTTTTAACCGTGGCCATAATATGGGTTGTAATGCTAACAAAAAGAACACGGGCTCCAAAAAAACCTTAAGAATTAGCAAATGAGCTGTAAATTATTAGGAGTAATGGCAGATGGGTTGTATGCTGTTTTCCACAGATTTGAGGCTTTCCTAAAAAAGGTTGACGCATAAGCAGAGTGAAGGTTGGATGTCCATCCAACGGCCGTCGTGCTTCTTCAATCTCTGCTCTTCCTATTCCAGCCGCTCAAACAAGCATCGGCGGGACTGCCTGCTCCCTCCTCCCGCGGCCGGCTATGCTGCCGCGCAGGCCTCACTGCCCCATCGTACTCCCATCGCTGGCCTAGCCGTCCCTCGACTCACCCACACCTGCTATTATTCTCCAGCGACGGCAGACGAACCAATAAACCCTTGTACTCCCCTTCGCGTGGGAAACAACTGCCGAGTCTTCCCTGGCTCCTGTCATTCCCTTCCTAGGCCTCATCGTCGTGCACCACCCTGGTGCTCTCGGCGCGGCGTGGTCAACATGGTCAACGAATGACACCCATCGGAAGTGGACTGTATGTGGAGAGGCTAACAGCTGGGTCCACAGCTGCACGCAAGGAAATGCCTCCTTATTACGCGCAAAACAATGATTCCTCCACCTAACAGCTGAGACCCACCGGAAGGACCTCTATATTTCACAAAAAACATTCCCTCACTAATAGGTCGGACCCACCAGCTATATCTTCGCATGCAAGGAAGTGCCTCCTTATTACACACAAAAAATGAATACTCCCCTGCTAGCTGGGACCCACCATAGTGGGAGGCTGACTTGTGGGCCTACTAAGATGACGGGGATGGAGGGCTTTGTCAACTTAGTCAATATGAACGATTCTAGCTCCAGTGACCGTACGATGTCCATCCAATGGTCGTAGTGCTTTTTCAACCTCTCGTCTTCTTCCTCCAGCCGCCCAAACCAGCGCCTGTCGTACTGCGTGCTCCTGCCTTCCGTGGCCGGCTGTGATGCCGCGGAGACCTCACCGCCCTACTACTCCCACCGCTGCCCAGGCCATCCACTCACCCACACCTCCTGTTATTCTATGGCGATGGCAACCTCACACCGCAGTCGAACCAGTGGACCCTTGTACTCCTCTCCGCGTGGGCTTCCACTGTCGTGTCTTCCCTGGCTCCGCTTCGTCCCCTTCCTAGGCCTCCCGTCGTCCATCGCCCTGGTGCTCTCAGCGCAGCGTGGTCAACATGGTCAAGGAACGACTTCCATCGAAAGAGTACTGTACGTGGAGAGGCTGACAGCTGGGTCCACGACAGCAGCAAGGAAGTGCCTCCTTATTACGCGCAAAATAATTATTCCTCCACCTGACAGCAGGGACCCACCAGACGGGCCACCGTATATCACGAAAAAACATTTCCCCCCTGACTGCTAGGACCCACCAGCTACATCTTTGCACGCATGGAAGTGCCCGACAGTCGGGACCCACCTGGTCGAAGCGTACATAGCGTTGCCATTCTGGTCGCGAATGTGTACGTACTGATACGTCTCCAACATATCTATAATTTTTGATTGCTCCATGCTATTATATTATCTATTTTGGATGTTAATGGGCCTTATTTTACACTTTTATATCATTTTTGGGACTAACCTACTAATCGGAGGCCCAGACCAAATTGTTGTTTTTTTTTGCCTATTTTAGAGTTTCGCCGAAAAGGAATATCTAATGGAGTCCAACGGAATGAAACCTTCGGGACGTGATTTTCTCAACAAACATGATCCATGAGACTTGGAGTGGGCGTCAAGAAACAATCGAGGAGGCCACGAGGCAGGGGGCGCGCCCTCCACCCTCGTGGGCCCCTCATTGCTCCACCGACCTACTTCTTCCTCCTATATATATCCACGTACCCCCAAACATCTAGGAGCACCACAAAAACCTAATTCCACTGCCGCAACCTTCTGTACCCGAGAGATCCCATCTTGGGGCCTTTTCCTGAGCTCCACCGGAGGGGGCATTGATCACGGAGGGCCTCTACATCAACTCCATGGCCTCTCTGGTGATGTGTGAGTAGTTTACTTCAGACCTTCGGGTCCATAGTTATTATCTAGATGGCTTCTTCTCTCTCTTTGGATCTCAATACAAAGTTCTCCTCGATCTTCTTGGAGATCTATTCGATGTAATCTTCTTTTGCAGTGTGTTTGTCGAGATCCGATGAATTGTGGGTTTATGATCAAGTTTATCTATGAACAATATTTGAATCTCCTCTGAATTCTTTTATGTATGATTGGTTATCTTTGCAAGTCTCTTCGAATTATCAGTTTGGTTTGGCCTACTAGATTGATCTTTCTTGCAATGGGAGAAGTGGTTAGCTTTAGGTTCAATCTTGCGGTGTCCTTTCCCAGTGACAGCAGGGGCAGCAAGGCACGTATTGTATTGTTGCCATCGAGGATAAAAAGATGGGTTTTATATCATATTGCATGAGTTTATCCCTCTACATCATGTCATCTTACTTAAAGCATTACTCTGTTCATAATACTCTAGATGCATGCTGGATAGCGGTCGATGTGTGGAGTAATAGTAGTAGATGCAGAATTGTTTCGATTTACTTGTCGCGGACTTGATGCCTATATATTTGATCATACCTAGATATTCTCATAACTATGCTCAATTCTATCAATTGCTCGAGAGTAATTTGTTTACCCACCGTAATACTTATGCTCTTGAGAGAAGCCACTAGTGAAACCTATGGCCCCCGGGTCTATCTTCCATCATATTAATCTTCCAACACTTAGCTATTTCTATTGCCGTTTATTTTACTTTGCATCTTTATTTCTCTTTATCATAAAAATACCAAAAATATTATCTTGTCATATCTATCAGATCTCACTCTCGTAAGTGACCGTGAAGGGATTGACAACCCCTTTATCGTGTTGGTTGCGAGGTTCTTATTTGTTTGTGTAGGTGCGTGGGACTCGAGCGTGATCTCCTATTGGATTGATACCTTGGTTCTCAAAAACTGAGGGAAATACTTATGCTACTTTACTGCATCACCCTTCCTCTTCAAGGGAAAACTAACGCAGTGCTCAAGAGGTAGCAAGAAGGATTTCTGGCACCGTTGCTAGGGAGATTTGCGCCAAGTCAAGTCAAGATTTGACTCTCGAGAACGAACAATTTCTGGCGTCGTTGCCAGGGAGTCTACGCACAAGTCAAGACATACCAAGTACCCATCACAAACTTTTATCCCTCGCATTACATTATTTGCCATTTGCCTCTCATTTTCCTCTCCCCCACTTCCTCCTTGCCTTTTTATTCACCCTCTCTTTTTCCGTTCGCCTCTTTTTCGCTTGCTTCTTGTTTGCTAGTGTGTTGGATTGCTTGCTTGTCACGATGGCTCAAGACAATACTAAATTGTGTGACTTTGCCAATACCAACAACAAGATTTTCTTAGCACTCCGATTGCTCCTCTTACTGATGTTGAATCTTGTGAAATTAATGCTGCTTTGTTGAATCTTGTCATGAAAGATCAATTCGCTGGCCTTCCTAGTGAAGATGCCACTACCCATCTAAATAGCTTTGTTGATTTGTGTGATATGCAAAAGAAGAAAGATGTGGACAATGATATTGTTAAATTGAAGCTATTTCCTTTTTCCCTTAGAGATCGTGCTAAAGCTTGGTTTTCGTCTTTGCCTAAAAATAGTATTGATTCATGGAATAAGTGCAAAGATGCTTTTATCTCTAAGTATTTTCCTCCCGCTAAAATGATCTCTCTTAGAAATGATATTATGAATTTTAAGCAACTTGATCATGAACATGTTGCACAAGCTTGGGAGAGGATGAAATTAATGATACGTAATTTCCCTACACATGGTTTGAATCTTTGGATGATTATACAAAATGTTTATGCCGGATTGAATTTTGCTTCTAGAAATCTTTTAGATTCGGCCGCGGGAGGCACTTTTATGGAAATCACTTTAGGAGAAGCTATTAAACTCCTAGACAATATTATGGTTAATTATTCTCAATGGCACACCGAAAGATCTACTAGTAGAAAAGTGCATGCGATAGAAGAAATTAATGTTTTGAGTGGAAAGATGGATGAACTTATGAAATTGTTTGCTAATAAGATTGTTTCCTATGATCCTAATGATGTGCCTTTGTCTACCTTGATTGAGAAGAATAATGAATCTATGGATGTGAATTTTGTTGGTAGGAACAATTTTGGTAACAACGCGTATAGAGGTAATTTTAATTCTAGGTTGTTTCCTAGTAATTCCTCTAATAATTATGGTAATTCCTACAACAATTCTTATGGAAATTTTAATAAGATGCCCTCTAAATTTGAGACTAGTGTTAAGGAGTTTATGAATTCGCAAAAGAATTTCAATGCTTTGCTTGAAGAAAAATTGCTTAAGGTTGATGAATTAGCTAGGAACGTTGATCGAATTTCTCTTGATGTTGATTCTTTGAAACTTAGATATATTCCACCTAAGCATGATATCAATGAGTCTCTCAAATCCATGAGAATTTCCATTGATGAGTGCAAAGAAAGAACCGCTAGGATGCGTGCTAAGAAAGATTGCTTTGTGAAAGCGTGTTCTTCTAGTTTTCATGAAAATAAAGATGAAGATCTAAAAGTTATTGATGTGTCTCCTATTAAATCTTTGTTTTGCAATATGAATCTTGATAATAATGGGACTGAAGATGAGCCACCTTTACCTAGAAGGCGTTCCAAAAATTCGGAGTTTTTAGATCTTGATGCAAAATTTGGTAAAAGTGGGATTGAAGAGATTAAAACTTTAAATAGCAATGAACCCACTATTTTGGATTTCAAGGAATTTAATTATGATAATTGCTCTTTGATAGATTGTATTTCCTTGTTGCAATCCGTGCTAAATTCTCCTCATGCTTATAGTCAAAATAAAGCTTTTACTAAACATATCGTTGATGCTTTGATGCAATCTTATGAAGAAAAACTTGAGTTGGAAGTTTCTATCCCTAGAAAACTTTATGATGAGTGGGAACCTACAATAAAAATTAAAATTAATGATCATGAATGTTATGCTTTGTGTGATTTGGGTGCTAGTGTTTCCACGATTCCGAAAACTTTATGTGATTTGCTAGGATTCCGTGAATTTGATGATTGTTCTTTAAACTTGCACCTTGCGGATTCCACTATTAAGAAACCTATGGGAAGAATTAATGATGTTCTTATTGTTGCAAATAGGAACTATGTGCCCGTAGATTTCATTGTTCTTGATATAGATTGCAATCCTTCATGTCCTATTATTCTTGGTAGACCTTTCCTTAGAATGATTGGTGCAATTATTGATATGAAGGAAGGGAATATTAAATTCCAATTTCCATTAAGGAAAGGCATGGAAAACTTCCCTATAAAGAAAGTTAAATTACCATATGAATCTATTATGAGAGCCACTTATGGATTGCCTACCAAAGATGGCAATACCTAGATCTATCTTCGCTTTTATGCCTAGCTAGGGGCGTTAAACGATAATGCTTGTTGGGAGGCAACCCAATTTTATTTTTATTCCTTGATTTTTGCTCCTGTTTATTAATAAATAATTTATCTAGACTCTGTTTTGGTTGTGTTTTTTGTGTTTACTTAGTGTTTGTGCCAAGTAGAACCGTTGGGAAGACTTGGGAAAAGTATTTTTGATCTTGCTGTAAAAAACAGAAACTTTAGTGCTCACGAGAGTTGCTGCCATTTTTATTTGGAGAGTGATATTTAGTTAATTATTTTTTCATATGATTAATATATAAATTCCTCACGTCCAGAAATTTATTTTAGAATTTTTGGGGTTCCAGAAGTTTGCGTTAGCTACAGATTACTACAGACTGTTCTGTTTTTGACAGATTCTGTTTTTCGTGTGTTGTTTGCTTATTTTTATGAATCTATGGCTAGTAAAAGAGCTTATAAACCATAGAGAAGTTAGAATACAGTAGGTTTAACACCAATATAAATAAATAATGAGTTCATTACAGTACCTTGAAGTGGTGTTTTGTTTTCTTTCGCTAACGGAGCTCACGAGATTTTCTATTTTGAGTTTTGTGTTGTGAAGTTTTCAAGTTTTGGGTAAAGATTTGATGGATTATGGAACAAGGAGTGGCAAGAGCCTAAGCTTGGGGATGCCCATGGCACCCCAAGGTAAAATTCAAGGACACCAAAAATCCTAAGCTTGGGGATGCCCCGGAAGGCATCCCCTCTTTCGTCTTCGTCTATCGGTAACTTTACTTGGAGCTATATTTTTATTCACCACATGATATGTGTTTTGCTTGGAGCCTCTTGTATGATTTGAGTCTTTGCTTTTTAGTTTACCACAATCATCCTTGCTGTACACACCTTTTGAGAGAGACTCACATGATTTGAAATTTATTAGAATACTCTATGTGCTTCACTTATATCTTTTGAGCTATATAGTTTTTGCTCTAGTGCTTCACTTATATCTTTTAGAGCACGGCGGTGGTTTTATTTTATAGAAATAATTGATCTCTCATGCTTCACTTATATTATTTTGAGAGTCCTTTATAACAACATGGAAATTTGCTTTTAGGAATAATATAAAAACTTTCATAGAAGTGCATTGAATACTATGAGAAGTTTGATACTTGATAATTTTTTTGAGATATGGAGATGGTGATATTAGAGTCATGCTAGTTGAGTAGTTGTGAATTTGAGAAATACTTGTGTTGAAGTTTGTGATTCCCGTAGCATGCACGTATGGTGAACCGTTATGTGATGAAGTCGGAGCATGATTTATTTATTGATTGTCTTCCTTATGAGTGGCGGTCGGGGACGAGCGATGGTCTTTTCCTACCAATCTATCCCCCTAGGAGCATGCGCCTAATACTTTGTTTCGATAACTAATAGATTTTTGCAATAAGTATGTGAGTTCTTTATGACTAATGTTGAGTCCATGGATTATACGCACTCTCACCCTTCCACCATTGCTAGCCTCTCTAGTATCGCGCAACTTTCGCCGGTACCATAAACCCACCATATACCTTCCTCAAAACAGCCACCATACCTACCTATTATGGCATTTCCATAGCCATTCCGAGATATATTGCCATGCAACTTTCCACCGTTCCGTTATTATGACACGCTTCATCATTGTCATATTGCTTGCATGATCATGTAGTTGACATCGTATTTGTGGCAAAGCCACCGTTCATAATTCTTCATACATGTCACTCATGCATCATTGCACATCCCGGTACACCGCCGGAGGCATTCACATAGAGTCATATTTTGTTCTAAGTATGAGTTGTAATTCTTGAGTTGTAAGTAAATAAAGTGTGATGATCATCATTATTAGAGCATTGTCCCAAGTGAGGAAAGGATGATGGAGACTATAATTCCCCCACAAGTCGGGATGAGACTCCGGACGAAAAAAAAAGAGGCCAAAAAAAAAGAAAGAAGGCCCAAATAAAAAATGAGAGAAAAAGAGAGAAGGGACAATGCTACTATCCTTTTTCCACACTTGTGCTTCAAAGTAGCACCATGATCTTCATGATAGAGAGTCTCCTATGATATCACTTTCATATACTAGTGGGAATTTTTCATTATAGAACTTGGCTTGTATATTCCAATGATGGGCTTCCTCAAAATGCCCTAGGTCTTCATGAGCAAGCGAGTTGGATGCACACCCACTTAGTTTCTTTTGTTGAGCTTTCATATACTTATAGCTCTAGTGCATCCGTTGCTTGGCAATCCCTACTCACTTACATTGATATCTATTGATGGGCATCTCCATAGCCCGTTGATACGCCTAGTTGATGTGAGACTATCTTCTCCTTTTTTGTCTTCTCCACAACCACCATTCTATTCCACATATAGTGCTATATCCATGGCTCACGCTCATATATTGCGTGAAGATTGAAAAAGTTTGAGAACATCAAAAGTATGAAACAATTGCTTGGCTTGTCATCGGGGTTGTGCATGATTTAAATATTTTGTGTGGTGAAGATAGAGCATAGCCAGACTATATGATTTTGTAGGGATAACTTTCTTTGGCCATGTTATTTTGAGAAGACATAATTGCTTAGTTAGTATGCTTGAAGTATTATTATTTCTATGTCAATATTAAACTTTTATCTTGAATCTTTCGGATCTGAACATTCATGCCACAATAAAGAAAAATTACATTGAGAAATATGTTAGAAAGCATTCCACATCAAAAATTCTTCTTTTATCATTTACCTACTCGAGGACGAGCAGGAATTAAGCTTGGGGATGCTTGATACGTCTCCAACGTATCTATAATTTTTGATTGCTCCATGCTATTATATTATCTATTTTGGATGTTAATGGGCTTTATTTTACACTTTTATATCATTTTTGGGACTAACCTACTAACCAGAGGCCCGACCCAAATTGTTGTTTTTCTGCCTATTTTAGAGTTTCGCCGAAAAGGAATATCAAACGGAGTCCAAACGGAATGAAACCTTCGGGAACGTGATTTTCTCAACAAACGTGATCCAGGAGACTTGGAGTGGGCGTCAAGAAACAATCGAGGAGGCCACGAGGCAGGGGGCGCGCCTACCCCCCTGGGCGCGCCCTCCACCCTCGTGGGCCCCTCGTTGCTCCACCGACCTACTTCTTCCTCCTATATATATCCACGTACCCCCAAACATCCAGGAGCACCACGAAAACCTAATTCCACCGCGGCAACCTTCTGTACCCGAGAGATCCCATCTTGGGGCCTTTTCCGGAGCTCCGCCGGAGGGGGCATTGATCACGGAGGGCCTCTACATCAACTCCATGGCCTCTCCGGTGATGTGTGAGTAGTTTACTTCAGACCTTCGGGTCCATAGTTATTAGCTAGATGGCTTCTTCTCTCTCTTTGGATCTCAATACAAAGTTCTCCTCGATCTTCTTGGAGATCTATTCGATGTAATCTTCTTTTGCGGTGTGTTTGTCGAGATCCGATGAATTGTGGGTTTATGATCAAGTTTATCTATGAACAATATTTGAATCTCCTCTGAATTCTTTTATGTATGATTGGTTTATCTTTGCAAGTCTCTTCGAATTATCAGTTTGGTTTGGCCTACTAGATTGATCTTTCTTCCAATGGGAGAAGTGCTTAGCTTTGGGTTCAATCTTGCGGTGTCCTTTCCCAGTGACAGCAGGGGCAGCAAGGCACGTATTGTATTGTTGCCATCGAGGATAAAAAGATGGGGTTTATATCATATTGCATGAGTTTATCCCTCTACATCATTTCATCTTAGTTAAAGCATTACTCTGTTCTTATGAACTTAATACTCTAGATGCATGCTGGATAGCGGTCGATGTGTGGAGTAATAGTAGTAGATGCAGAATCGTTCCGGTCTACTTGCCGCGGGCATGATGCCTATATACATGATCATACCTAGATATTCTCATAACTATGCTCAATTCTATCAATTGCTCGACAGTAATTCGTTTACCCACCGTAATACTTATGCTCTTGAGAGAAGCCACTAGTGAAACATGTGGCCCCCGGGTCTATCTTCCATCATATTAATCTTCCAACACTTAGCTATTTCTATTGCCGTTTATTTTACTTTGCATCTTTATTTCTCTTTATCATAAAAATACCAAAAATATTATCTTATCATATCTATCAGATCTCACTCTCGTAAGTGACCGTGAAGGGATTGACAACCCCTTTATCGCGTTGGTTGTGATGTTCTTATTTGTTTGTGTAGGTGCGTGGGACTTGAGCGTGATCTCCTACTGGATTGATACCTTGGTTCTCAAAAACTGAGGGAAATACTTACGCTACTTTACTGCATCACCCTTTCCTCTTCAAGGGAAAACCAATGCAGTGCTCAAGAGGTAGCTCGTACATACTGGTCGACCGGTCTATCTGCAGGCTGCGGCGATGAACCATGGCCGTGTAAGGAAGGGCACGTGTCATCGTAGAGGCGCGCATGTGTCGTAGTAGAGGTGCGCACATAGCATGTCACGTAGTCCTGTTAATATCGTGTACACGTACGTACAATGGCCAGGGTGCAAGAAAGTAAATACAGCCACGTATGTACATACGGGCAGGGTCTCGAATGCCTACTCGCGCATACGTACGGCCAGGGCTCATGTACATGGCTGGGTCGGAACGGAGAAACCACGTCGTCGTCGTGTTCATGGGGAGGCAACGCAATGTGTTGTGTTCATCAGGAGGCAACGGAATACGTCGTGTTCATTGGGAGCCAACCGGCTTGGACGGAACAGCTGATCGAAACGAGGCCTGGCGTACCGCAGAACGGAGGAAACAACCTTGTGTTCGACCGGCCACGGTCGAAACGGGATCCTGTTCATCAGGAGGGGTCTGGCTTACCGCAAAACGGAGGAAACTGACTTCTCTTGGACCTCCTATGGTCGAAACAAGGTCCTATTGATCGGGAGGGGTGTGGCATACCGCAAAACGGAGGAAACGGACTTGTGTTGGAGCGCTACGGTCGAAAAGGGGCCCTGTTCATCGGGAGGGGTGTGGCGTACCGCAAAACGGGACTCCACGAGATACTATTCATCTCCACCGTCGACCTCCTCCAGCCTCCACGGGCTACTGTTCATCCACCCTCGACCTCCTCCAGCCTCCACCTGCGACTATTCATCCATGGGCTCCTATTCATCCAGCCTTCACCGCTCCTCCACCGGCCACTTCTCAACCAGCCCTCTACACGGGGTCCTGTTCAACTACCCCTCCACGGGCTACTATTCATCCAGCCCTGCACCAGCTACTGTTCAACCAGCCCTCCACGGGGTCCTGTTTATCCAACCTTCCACGGGGTCCTGTTCATCCACCCCAACCAGCTCGATCAGGGTCCTGTTCATCCAGCGGCAATGGCCTCTACTACCACGGGGTCCTGTTCATCCAACCCTCCACCGGGAACTGTTCATCCACCCCCCCAACAATGCTCACTATTCATCCAGAGGCAGCATCGATCGGCTTCAGTTAGCAGCAGTGTGGTGAAGGAATCGCTCGATTGGGTTCAGTTAACAACCATCGATCGATCGCTCGGGTTCAGTAACGCGTAGCCTGCAGTGCAATCGCTCGGGTTCAGTAGGCGAACGCCTCGCTCAGGTTCAGTAGAGCCCAACGCCTCGCACCCACGCGCGTGTGTGTATGAGAGAAACACGCATCGCTCGGCCCCCAGCCACCCACCGTAACCGGGAACTCCCTGATATTTTCCTCGCCCTCGCTTCTACCATGGTTTTTTCGTCATGGACGACTGAAAGAATGTCATGCACCTGCATCTCCGGCCCGCCCAGGACGAAAAGCCCATTTTCTGTCATGATTTTTTGTCATAGAAGTAGGAGCCCACCACATCTATGATGATACCGGGTTTTGTCACAATTATCGTCATAGAAGTGTCATAAGCATGACAGAAAAAAATTCATTCGACCCAAAATGTCACGAATGTGTCTTTTTTTGTAGTGCGGGCCTATGGACCCCGCAAACGAGGCTGGTGCTCCCACAGCAGGGAAGGTGCCGCTAGTCCTCGTTGCCGAGCCCCAGGCTCCAACTTGGGCAAGGCACATTGTCCACTTCCTCCAAACCGAAGAACTCCCTGGCAACCAAGATGAAGCTGAAAGAGTAGCCCGGAGGGCCAGTGTGTATCAGTTTGTCGATGACACTCTATACAGAAGGAGGCCCAATAGTGTGAAATTGAAGTGTGTTTATCGGGAGGATGGAAAGGAACCGCTGGCTGAGATTCACAGAGGAATGCGCGGCTTGCACATTGGATCAAGGGCATTAGTTGGGAAAGCATTCCGGCAAGGATTCTATTGGCCCAAGCCCTCTAAGATGTGGTTGAGTTAGTCATGAAATGTGAAGCTTGTCAGTTCCATTCCAAGAAAATACACCTGCTTGCCCAAGCTCTTCAGACAATCCCTCTATCATGGCCATTTTCGGTCTGGGAGCTCGATATCCTCGGCCCCTTCCCCCGAGCAATCGAGGGCTTTGAATTCTTGTTCGTTGCTATCAACAAGTTTACAAAGTGGCCGGAAGTGACTGCCGTGAGAAACGTGACCGCTCAGTCAGCTATCAAGTTCTTAAAAGAATTGGTGTGTTGTTTCGGAGTTTTGGCAAGGACCATCACTGACAACGGCACCCAGTTCACGAGCCATGCCTTCATGCAATACATTCATACCCTCGGATGCAAGATCTCATTCGCTTCTGTGGCACACCCCCAGAGCAATGGACAAGCTGAGAGGGCGAACGCTGAAGTGCTTCACGGACTCAAGACACGAACTTTTGATACGCTGCAGAAGCACGGCAGGCGGTGGATCGAGGAGCTGCCGGTAGTTCTCTGGTCCCTCAAAACGACACCTAACCGAGCTACCGGGCAGACTCCCTTCTCCCTGATCTACCGGGCGGAAGCAGTTATCCCCATGGAACTCATTTACGGGTCCCCTCGAGTGCTTGCCTACGATGAAGTAGCGCAAGATCAGCACCGACGTGATGACGCTGTGCTACTCGAGGAAAACCGTCTCTGGGCTGCTACATGTGCTGCATGCTACCAGCAAGCCCTGCATCGCTATCATAGCTGCAGGGTTCATGCCCGGTGTTTTGAGGAAGGTGACCTTGTCCTTAGGCGCATTCAGTCCGCCAAGGGTACAAACAAGTCACTGAAGTGGGAAGGCCCTTACCGGGTGGTACGAGTCACCAGACCTGGCGCATTCTGTCTGGAGACCGGGGATGGCACTCAGTTGCAAAACTCATGGAATATTGAGCATCTCCGTAAGTACTACCTGTAAGGTGCGAGGCTGCCGGGCAGAGGCTGCTGGGCACTGCCCGGCAACCACTCTTTTGTATAGGCCTTGCCTTAGTTGCATGTAACCCCTTGTACAAAGCCGGGGCGATGAACCCGTGCAAGAGAAAATAAAGAAGCATTGTGGGGGCCCCCAATCAAGATCGCATGCATGCACGAGCACACCCAGATCACTGCATAAGCATTTCATGAGCATTTGCATATGCATATAGATAGGATTTCATCTTGCATTCATTCTCATCTACATGGAGTTGCAGGTTCCTGTCGTGAACTTAACTCTGACAAGGGATGAGAAGATTGCGTGGCACAACAATCCCCGACAGGCCAAACAGATAAGTTTACCTCCTATCCATTAGTGTTCTGTAAAACTATAACTTTGCATGAGAAAGCCTCGTCTCTTTCTTTTGAAACTTAGGTGCTCCCATCCATGACTTGAACATTGCTTCAGTCAGGATGGTCGCAGTAGCCTTTGGTAAAAGGGAGCTGGCGGGGGGCTGACCCCTCTGTATGTTCCCCGGCAGACGTAGTTCTCCGGCAGACAAAGAGGGTGCCAGCAGGATATCCTGCCGGGAAAAACTCGTTTATTTACATTAAAGTGGCATTCCACCTCTGCATGGACATACATATGCATGGGTTCCCGGCAGGACTCATATTTTTCATTCATATGCAAACACAAGTACAAGCATTACAGAACACAAAGATGGACTCAACAGATTACATTATTTGAATTAAAATTTGGCGATTACCTACAAGTTTAAGATTGGAAAAAGATAAGTACCCTGTAACCCCTCTTTTCCTTTCTCTGCTCCTCCTCCCCAGGATATTGGAACAGGAGGGAAAGGAGAATAAAAGGAGGCAATGAAGGGACCGGTGGGGTGGTCACCCACTGTGATCCGCAGGTGGTGTGCACCCAGGAGCTGCCCAAGGTGACGAGCAAGCCCGTCACCCCTCCTAGAAAGAAGAAATGGTAGTGGCATTGCCCACAACGGACATGCAGTGCTACCATTGCTTTGGTGGACTAGGAGGGGGCGTGTTCTTCGGCGTCGGCCCTGGCTCCGCTACAAAGGCGGTCTGAGCCGCGTCGCACCCCACCTTGGCGGGCAGGAAGACGTGCCTCTCATCGACATTGGCCCCAACACCTCCAGGAGGGGCGGTGCTGGGATTGCCAATGATCTCCGGCCCCTCCTCCCGAATGAGCATCGAAGATACCAAAAGATTCGCCACGCCAAGGACCAGGCTCACTCCCCAAGAATCAGCACCGGCATGAGGCAACAAATGCCCCGAGCCAAAGCCCGGGGGCTGGCACCAGGCTGTGATCACCCGTGGGTGACTCCTCCCTCCTCAGCCCCTCCCTTTTTATAGGTCGGGCGGGGAAGGGCAGCTGCTCCATCCACGGGTG
The DNA here is from genome assembly GCF_018294505.1 of Triticum aestivum. Taxonomy (NCBI): domain Eukaryota; kingdom Viridiplantae; phylum Streptophyta; class Magnoliopsida; order Poales; family Poaceae; genus Triticum; species Triticum aestivum. Next base: position 351,731,033 of record NC_057794.1, read on the forward strand.
ATCACCACCCTCTTCCGCCAATTCAAGACAGGCGGGCCCTTTCCAAGGTACTCTCCCGCGCCACGCGCCTCCGTTACCTACCCCGCGCGATGCATGCTGCATACGTGGCTAAGGATAAGGGCACGTTGTGGGAAGAGTAAATTGGCAGTTTCTACCCCGTGCGTTAAAGTCATTCACGGGTCATCACTGGAGCGGCCCCACCACTATTGGCTTTATACCACGCACGAGAAAACTAGAAACTGGCCCAGAATCAAGGCTGATGAAGCAGCAATGGAAAACTCAAGGGGCCAACCCCTTCAGCAACCTTGCATGTGCACTTATTAGGCCCTACCCCGACGACGCTCAGCGGCGTGTTCGGGGCAGGCCCGGGGGCTTCTGTCGGTGCAACAAACCCTGGGTCTGTTGCCCAGACTGTGCACAGGCACGAGATCAAGATTGAAGCACCAACCCAAGTCAGTGATTGAAGGACCAAGAGATTTGAAGAACCAACACGCAGTCAAGAGAGACCAAGATCGAGCCAGAAGAGCAAGATATCGACAAGAGAAGGGCCTCCCTTGCCGGGCAGGCGAGCCCGGCAAGGGGCAAGGCCACCGCAAGAAGCAGGCAACCGAGGCATCCCGGCAAGGTCTGCCGGGGCTCGCGGGGGCAGAACCACCCCACCAACCACTCAAGCATGGCCCACGTCGTAAATCAGTGTGGTATTAAGCCGCAAGATGATTAAGTGCAACCGTTCGCCACATGGCAACCATTTTCTACAGAAGAAGCCTACAGATGACACCTGTCCTACGACGTGTCAAGGGAACATGCGCGGAGCTGGCAAGATAGCCCGACAAGCCTTGCCGGGCGACTAGTGATGTGACACTAAGCGGCGCATTTAATGCACCTTGTCAGCCCATAGAGTTAGGTATGATAGCACTGTTCGCTATCATACCAGTGGATAATGACTACTTTGCCATTGTGGTGACCCCTTAATATATAAAATGAGGCCCATGGCACTCATAGGAGGGGTTGAAAAGTTGATGAACCCAAGCCACCATACGCGCGTAGTCGCTGCGTCCCCGAGGCAAACCTTGCCGGGCAAGTGTACTACGCATCACCACGCTCATTCCACCATCAATCCACCAAAGCAGGAGTAGAGTCTTACGCCTCGCGGCGGCCCGAACCTGGGTAAATTGCTTGTGTGCCCTTTTGTCGTGCTGTTGTACGCTTATCTGCTCTTTGTGCAACGTGACCTCCCCGCACCGAACCAGCAAGGGGCCACCCGGTCCCATAGGTGGCCGCGGATATCCCGCGACATAAAGCCTTCAGGCAGTTCTTCCATTTCCAATGGATGCAGTCAAGAGATCCAAGCAAATAACCTGGCCACCCTCTTGCTTATGAGATTGTCAGGAGCCTCTCCCTGTCTACCACAGTTTGTTCTCTCAGGTACTGAGGTCCAAACACCTCGACCACGGCAGTTGCAAACCTGACCATGGCATCTTCGCATGTGCTCTCAGACATCCGTAGGTACTCGTCCCATGAATCAGCAAACGTGCCATATGCAAGCATCCGGAGTGCGGCTGTGCACTTCTGGTAACCAGAGAAGCCAATCGTTCCCACGACGTCCTTCTTTAGGATAAAGTAGTCATCGTAGGACTGGACGCCATCGTACAAACGATTGAAGACAGTCTTGAGCATTTGAAAACACCGGCAAAAATGGTCAGCGAATAGTGCATCGAGGGCAAAGTAGTCGCCCATCAGTGTCAAATGCCCGTGCGCCCTGTTGCGGTTGAGCACTCAATGAACCTTGATTGAGCCCTTGAACTTGAGAACATGCTCCTCCGCACGCTCCGCGTCTTCAAGGACCACCTGCATCATCGTCGTCTCATCGTAGTACTCCTCGTCGAATGAGCCGTTAGACGACTCAACATACTGCTCGTATATGTACTCCAAATCAGAATCCGTTGCTAAAAAGAAGAAGGGACAACTGTTTTCAGCTCCAGCGATTCATCGAACAGTTGCTCGGCATGATAGAGTATGGTACCTGGCGGGGCGGTCGGAGGACAGAGGGTTGAACGGAGACGGAGGAGAAGCGGCGCGGAGCCCTGCTGGAGCGCCGGAGGTGACGGAGACGCGGATTACCAGCAGGGGTGTGGCGTGGAGGCTGGGGTGGTGGAGCGCCGGCGACGACAAGAGAGAAACAAGGGAGTGGAGAAAATAGGGAGGATGGAGTCGCGGGGTTCGGGGAAGGGTTTTGGGTGGGCCTCGGGTGTCGAATTCTTATGTTTCGCGTGTCCGGACTCCCGCAAAGCTCCTCCACTTGTGTCTATGTTTTACGGGAGAAATCGCGTCCGGACCGTCCCACGGACCAATACAGGCCCGCGTTGGATGGCTTCCGTGGTACGGACGGACGCGGGCAGCTTGCGGGTCCGCCTTGAAGATGCCCTTACTTTCATATAGTAGAATCTTAAGATGGGCTGGCCTGGTGGTCTGAATTAAATAAAGCAGATATAGGAATGTGAAGATTGAGTAATATATATAATCCATTTATAACCCCTAAAAAAATCTATTTATTTCCCTGAATGTGCCAAAAACCCTGAAAAATGTATCATTCATTCACGACTTACATCGATTGATAGGAGAATCGACAATTCCTTTCAGCAATTCTGCAGCTTATTTATTCACAGATACAGTGGGAAAATGATAACCAAGCCTCTACCGTAATCAGCTAAAAAAACTCTACTCTAATCAGCTTGACCGAGGACACACACGAGGGAACTAAAATGATCAAACAGAGGAACTAATTCTGACAAAGAAAAAAAATACACATGATGAAAGCCATGCATGGTTGGATTTGGGAACTGCATCTACTGGTACTAGTATTTTTCGCTAACAAAAATAGAGTAATTAACCGGGAGATCTGGAGCTCAGCCAGCCTTGCATGCATGCATGCGTTGCGACGTACGTCGACGGATTGTCCTGCATGCATACATGCACCGGCCAGGCCAGTCAATCCTTCACCTCTCTTGTCTCTGCACGTACGTTCCTCGACATGAAGCAAGATGAGAAAACATGAAGAAAATAAAGACAAACTAGCTCCGATTATTGCATTGATCGATGCGTCGTGATCGATCATCGCCTAGTTCATGCACGTCGATTAAGTTAACTGGTAATCCGGATATGCCGTTCTCATCGCCTCCACCATGGACGGGGAGAACACCCCCACAGAGGCGGCGCCGTCGTGCATGTTCGCCAGGCCGCCGAGCGACACGGCTTCCACCGTGGGCGCGAAGTGGCCGTAGAGGCCGCCCCTGGAGGCGCAGAGCATGTGCTGCTGATGCTCCGAGGGCGCGAACAGCGGCATGTCCGGCATGAAGTGCGCGTGATCCAGCTGCGCCGGCGGCGGCATTAGCTGAGGTGGATCCATGTACTGGGGCGGAGGCGGTGGCGGCGGCACGGCACTGGCGTGGGCATTGGCGCAGCTCTCCGTCGACGACGACGACGATTCGTCCTGCGCGGCGCCGGTGACCGCTGACGCGGCGGCGCTCTCAAGGCCGGTGAGCTTCTGCACGATGGACATGAAGTCGCGCGGGCTGGTGCGGATCACCTTGGGGGAGTGCGTGTAGATGATGACAGGCTGCTGCTGCTGCTGCTGCTGCTTCGGCCTCGGCGCCGGCCGCTGCTGGCCGACGCCGGGGGAGGAGGAGACGGAGGAGTTGGTGGACGAGGAGGAGGGCGGCGAGGACGCGGATGCGCCGGCCGCGGCGCCCTTGTGTATGAGGTGGGAGTCCCTGTGGATCTTGAACGGAGTGGTGGCGGCGGCGGCGGCGGCTTGCTGGCGCTGCCCGCCGGCGCCGAAGCCGGGCTGCCGAGGCGACGTGGGACTCATCGATGGATCGGGGGTGGCAGTTAGGTAGCGAGTGGACGCGCGCGCGCGGTGCGTGTATAAATAGGGAGCGCTGGGGATTGGTGTCCGCGCGTACATGTCGGGGATATTTCGTTGGTTACGCAGTTGTTCGTTACACACTTCTTTTTTCTTGAAAGGAAGTTCGTTACGCATTTGTACACTGGCGGATCGAAGGACGGGATGGGATCAGAAACCGTCGACGACGCGTGGCCCATCATGCCCGTGAGCAACATGAGTACTGCCGCCTCTATTCGGGCAGGCGAATGATAGTTTGTATGAGAGCATCTCCAGCAGTTATATATACCCAATAAAATCCATGACTGTCATAGAACTATCTCTACTAGTACTTGAAAAGAACGTAATTAAGGCTTTCATTTCATCTTTCTTTTCATCATCCCTTCATCCAACCTTTCATGTATATGACAATCAATCATTTTAATTTACTTATCTTCTGAATCAATTCCACTTTAATTTATTTAGCAAACTTCTAATCAAAATATAAAGTAATTGACGGTCAGAATTTGATGAACATTTATTTACACAATCACATTATTATTGACAACTAAATCATAAGCTAACATACTAGAATATTTATATCCTGTTGCAACGCACGGGCAATATTCTAGTCCCAATAAATATATTGGGTTTCACAAATGTTCCGCTTTATGCAGCTTCCCCTATACTTAGCTTGGCATTGGCATATGTGTCCCATCCATCATTGCCTAATCTCTTTCTCTCTCACATGCAAGGAAGACACCGGCGTGTGGTGCGGGGGCTTCACGTGTGGTGCTGGGGTGCAGCAACGTAGGCGGGATGAGGCGGTGGTGGTGCGGTCTGCGGTGGCGATGCTTTTACATGGCATGTGTTGGGAAAGTTTTTTGCTGAATACGTAAAGCTTGTGTGTCGTTTCATTGATAGAAAGAGTAGAAATAACATAGTCTAGGATACAACACATGAAACAAACACACACAGGCGTGAACATGATGCCCGGAGAAGAGAGACAGGGAATGCTCAGCCCGAACAGAAGAAACAACAGAGCCAAAACCAACCAATCCAAAACCAAGAGAGAAGAACACATCATCAAGGCCATCATCGGGGACACCGCGAGCGAGCAAGGTAGCGCCTTCAAAAAGGAAGACAACGCCGAAACGCCGTAGCGATCCGGTCCGGAGGAACCAGACCTAGGGTTTCCTCTGAGCTCGAAGAGAGGCACAACTAAAGGCCGTAGCATCGCCTCCAAGAAGGAAAGCGGCACCCGCAGGCATCGTCGTTGTCAGCACGGGCAAGCCGAGCAAGGCTTTCCCCCCTGGCCAGAGATTGAGCAATCCCATAGCCGCCGGCAATGGGATCGACGACAAGGAGGCCAGCACTGGTAGGGTTGGTTGGGCTGCACCTGCCGCCGGAGGGTGGCATTGCCTCCGAACCCACGAACAATGGACCAGGCAAAAGGCGAGGCTTTGAGGTGTACAGGATAGGGGCCGACAACGAAGCAAAGACTAGCGTGAGGGGGAGGCGACGGTGACTGGCAACGCCACCAAGCTAGGACTGGAAAGACGCAAATCCGAGTTGTCATGGCCGTTGTCGTGGCTGTAACCATGGGAACACCGGCGAACCAGATAAGCTGGAGGGGACGCAGCTACTGGTCACTGAGGCCAAAACCGCCCGAAAGAGAACGAGGGCAAGCCTTGGACACCGGAGAACGCGAGTTCGAGGCCGCCAGGGCCGGAGCAGCGCTAACAAGGACCCGCCATGAGGTGCCCCACGCCTGCCACTACCACTGGAACCTCGCCACCATCGCGCGAGAGCCGCCATCTTGAATCGAGGGGAGGAAGGGCCGCCGAAGGAGGGGGCCTGCACGAGGCAGGCCACAAGCATCCCTGCAACTGGCCGCAGGCCCGTGCCCAACCCAAGCACCAGCGACAAGCAGGGTCACGCCGTTGTGGGGAGGGGAGGGCCACAAGGATGGGGCCCATGGCTGCTGCCAGGCACGCCGCATCCTGTGCTGGACTGGCAGGAGTGATGGCAGCCGCTGAAGGGGTGCGCCCAAGACGACCAAGGAATGACCTTGCAGCTAACCCAGAATCGCGCACGGGGGGCTGGTGGAGAGGGACCATAGCGTCGCCATGGCGCAACAACACTGTCGGGCCGGCGGGAGCCAGTCACATCACTACAAAAAAATACACTTCCGTGATGATACGTGTTTGTCACAGTAGGTCGCTTTTTTGTCATGCATGTACATCCATGACAAATTTATGACAGAATCAAGATAGTCATACCTGTGCTGTCGTAGAAGTGTTCCATGACATTACCAAAATTATCATCACGGAAGTGTCCACTTCCATGACGATAAATCGCGCGTCACAGATGTGCTTTCGTCAAGGGTGACCGACACGTGGCATCCACCGTAACGGAACGCCGTTAAGCTATCGGGTCGGGTTTTGGATCCGATAACCCGTTAACAGCCCCGACCAATGGGAAATTTCCACGTGTAAAATTCATATTGGTCGGACGAAACACGTGTCAGCTCGTCAGTGGGTCTGATATGCGCCTATGATATGTCGACACGTGGCACGACCCAACAGTGGCCCATTCCGGTGAAAAAGGTCGGCCCGGTAAAAATTAGCAGGCCGGCCCATATAAGGCCTACTTGTGTCAGGTCCATTTAAGCCCACGACCCATACGAGATGTGCCAATTCGACCCGTTAAAGATTTGACACCATTGCAGCCCATCGTCAGTTCGAGCCGGTTAATAGCCCGCTATATACTTGGGCTCAATATCGGCCCGATGAGATTTCGGCCTGTTAACGGCCCATTTAATGGATGGGCCAATTTTCAGGATGTACATCTTCCGGCCTTTTAGCGACCCATTTAAATGTTGGGCTAATTTCCGGCCCGGTGTGTCTTTCAGCCTATTGACGGCCCATAAATCTGATGTGTCATTTGTAGTCGGACCTGAGTTTCGGCCTTTTAGTGGCCCATTTAAGTGTTGGGCCAATTTCTGGCCCGATGTCACTTTCAGCCTGTTGACGGCCCATAAATCAGTTGGGTCAATTGTAGTCGGACCTGAGTTTTGGCCTTTTAGCGACCCATTTAAGTGTTGGGCCAATTCCCGGCCCTGTGTGCCTTTCGGCCTGTTAACGGACCATAAATGAGTTGGGCCATTTGTAGCCGGACCTTAGTTTTGCCCTCTTAACGAGGCATGCCCTTGATGGTCCAATACCAGCCCGGTTTCTCTTTCGGCCTACTAAAGGCCCACAACACAGTTGGGCCATTTACAATACGACCTGACTTTCGGCCTCTTAGCGGCCCATGCTCTTCATGGTCCAATACAAGCCCGCTGTCTCTTTCGGCCTGCTAAAGGCCTATAGTATAGTTGGGCCATATATAGCCCAAACTTAGTAACGGCCTGTTAACGGCCCATGAAATAAATTGGGGCCACCTATTGCCCGCTTCGATGTCGGCCTGTTAATGACCCGGGAGGTAAGAGGGCCGACCATTAACTTTCGGCCTAGTAACGGCCCATTAACTCAATGGGCCCACTAAAGTTCGTTCATGTCTTTAGGCCAAATTAGATAATTTGAGCCCATTACGACGAGCAAAGGTATGGCATACAGGGAATAACGTTACACATCCAGAATATATTACAGGAAATTACATCCACTGGGCAATCAAAGATTGATGCCAGTGCAAATAAATGAGCAGAACCTAACCATCTACAACGTCACAATCTGCAACCTCAACACAGATGATGCCCATAAGCATGTGGGCAAGTTCTTGCTGCTTTGCCACACTGTCTCTGAAAACATTGATCAGTTGTTGTGTCGCACGACTCTGCACCTCTGATTCATCCACCATTTCCATCATTGCTTCAGCCATTAATTGGTTCACAAACATACATTTATTTCGTTGCATTCGAGACAGAGGATACTGAACAGATTCAGATGGCGATTTTGGCAGGCTTGTATTATTGATAGTGGATAGTGTCTTGACCACTGCATCATAACGTAAATTAGGACGGGAACCAAACAGATTAATCATGAGTTATTGTCATATTACCTGGCCTAGATTTACTGGAAAGAAACAATGGGGTTACCTTGCTGTTTTCAGAGTTTATCTTCTTATCTTCAGTAGCCTGCACAAAATTAACACACTAGCATTGGTATCATTGGCCAAGTCAGATAATAGGAAAGCAACATTGACACAACGAACGTTTGGGTAACTAGCCTACACCAAATTAACACAATATGGCACAGCTATCATCAGCCAGGTAAGGTAATACGAAAGCAACATTGACACAATGAATGAATGGGCAACCAGAGAAGCACTACAATTCAGTAATATGCGTGATATGAGATAGCACATTCATGCAGCTCAGTACGCAAAACTACCAGGCAGTTTTCCTTACAAAAATCAACATTGGCGCCTTTAACATTTTGCTACAACTAATTTTAGATCGGATAAAGGTTAGATTCACGCCGATTAACAAAATACATGCTGGTGTAAAAATATAGTGATATACAATAGGTACTTACATCAACACTGGAGCACAGAGAATTCCCGCAAGATATTTTTCTCGAGTACGATCCCAATGGAGGAAGTCTTGTATCGTTTAACCTTATTTTCTAAAAAAGAGACGGGTAAGAAACATGTAGAAAATATGATCAAAATGCTATAAAATTTCATGATGCAAGGATACGCACATGCTTCTTAGAATGGAGTTGACATTCTTTTGCTGGACTGGAGCGGACTAGTTCTTTGGCCACTGGAATCTGCTTATTATCAGTGGGAGTTGGGTTTCTCTGTGCTGGAGCAGTGTCTATGAAAAATGGAGTTGGTTTATTATCTCCTGGCATTTGGATCTTTTGCAAAGACCTGGTTTGTAACCCTTCAGATTCTAACATAGCCGTCTTCCCCTTGCATGCCTTATATAGAAGAATGGTGATTCAGTTATAAAACATGCTACAGCAGAGATGGAATAGGTACTGAAGAATAGAAAGGCATGACATATTGACATGTATTCACTCCATCCGGAAATAAATGGATGGGTCTAGGCGTATTTCAGTTCTAGATACATCTAGTTTTATCCATTTATGCGACATTTAATCCGGACGGAGGGAGTATGATGTAAGAGCTAGGGATACAAAACACTGAAAAACCCACTGCAGAACCAAAGTATTCAAACCCACTGATATGAGAAGTACACTCATGCAGCTCAGGATGCAAAACTACCAGGCAGTTTTCCTTGCAAAAATCAACATTGTGGCCTTTAATCATACATTTTGCTACAACTAAATTTAGATCAGATAAAGCTTGGATTCACGCCGATTAACAAAATACATGCTGATGTAAAAAATATAGTGATATACAACAGGTACTTACATCTATATTGGAGCACAGAGAATTCCTGCAAGAATCTTTCCTCATAAACGATACCATTGTAGAAAATCTTCTATCTGTTAAGCTTATTTTCTAAAAGAGAGATGGGTAAGAAACATGTAGAAAATATGATTAGCATGCTATAAAATTTCATGATGCAAGGATACGCACACGCTTCTTAGAATTGAGCTGACATATTTTTGCTGGACTAGAGCTTTGGCCACTGGAATCTGCTTATTATCAGTAGGAGTTGGGTTTCTCTGTGCTGGAGCAGTATCTATAAAAACTGGAGTTGGTTTATTATCTCCTGGCGTTTGGATCTTTTGCAAAGGCCTTGTTTGTAACCCTTCAGATTCTAACATAGTCGTCTTCCCCTTGCATGCCTTGTATAGAAGAATGGTGCTTTAATTATAAAACATGCAGCAGCAGAGAGATGGAATAGGTACTGGAGAATAGAAAGGCATGGCATATTGACATGTATTCCCTCCATTCGGAAAAAAATGGATGGGTCTAGGCGTATTTCAGTTCTAGATACATCCTTTTTTTATCCATTTCGGCAACATGTAATCCGGACGGAGGGAGTATGGTGTAAGAGCTAGGGATACGATAGGACAACACAGCAAAAAAACACTAGTTGAATGTAAAACTGTATGCTAGCGGAATGTAAAACAGAAAGGCATGACATATTTACATGCATGATCAGCATGCTAAGCACATGGCATTGCAACAGAGTATATACACTCCAGGACATTATATGCATGTTGTACCCATATCACAGACCAAGTTAGAGCAAGGACCTTGTGGGGTGAAGAGGATTCATCATCTTTTTGCAAGTCTTCTGAAGAACTGCCTTTACAAGTTCAATCATATTGGGTATCATTGACAACAAGTTTATTGGCCTTTACATTGCTCCGTGAGGTTCTTGTGGATATATCAGTGTGTGCAATTATATCTGTCATGCATGGAAGACAACTAGTAGTTAGATTTATGTAATTACTGCCTGTAGGAGACGACATAAATAGTAGGACTGGGGTTAACTAGCAGCATCAGTTCTCATAAACTAAAGGGAGAACACAGATGAAAGCTACAGAATATGTATCGTTTGTACTTGAGATTAACTAGATGGGACACAAAAGTATTAGAGAACAACATAGGAAATACTAGAAGTGGTATAATACTATAATCACCAGCCTGTGGGATAGCATTGGCTAATGGATGATAACTATGGAACAGTGTTACCTAAAGAACAAGTATCTTAGCTAAACTATGGAACAACGTTAACTCCTGAACAAGACCCGTAAGAGATCAGCATGAATATAGAGTGAAATGTGATGATCTATTTTCCATGCTTAGATGAATAACAAAGCCATAAATGTTGCACACAAGTAAGATGAGGGTACAACCTATCGGGCTGCCATCCATAGGAGTGAGCATCATGTGCTGACTTGTCGATGGCCCTACAGTTGTTGTGGCTGTGCATGTCGGGCACGCGCATTCGATGCAGGGAACTGTTGAGTGGGGACTATAGCTCCCTTCTGGTGTATGATTCCCTTGTTGGAGCAGCTGCGGTGAGTCGGAAGACAGTGTGTCTGAAGATGCAGACAACGCATAATGTTAAGAACGACATATCTCTTTGATCTGAAGAAATACACTAAGAGATCAACAACAAGGTACGAGAGTGGTCACACGTCTGTTGACTGAAGACTAAATTGGGGTCACACGATTTTATTTTATTTTGGTACTGTCCGATCTACACCGGATGGCTGGCCATCTTGTGCCTCCCGGCTGACACTGTTCGGAATCTTCCCCGAAGAGCCAGCGACCAACGGCAGAGCAGCCTGCCTCCGCCGTCCGTGGCCCCGGCCAAAACCCCGCTCCCCGCCCCACCGCACTGCCTTGGTTGCGCCGCCCCCAGGTCAATTCACAAAGACTCCCCGTCATCCAGATCCGGCGGCGGCAGTACCTTCAACCCACGCAACTCTAAAAGATAGCCATCTAAGCGCTGCTTCCGCGGTGAACTTGCGGCACCGCACCCTTACGTTAGACACCAGCCAACCGGCAGCCTAGGAGCTCTGCCGCCTCGAGGGGTGCTCCTTCCCATTGCAAATCGATTGGCCTAGAATAAAAATTCAGACAACTGACGCCTAAATAAAGTGATTTGAGATGAGGGTGCGACCTATCTGGCGGCATGGTGAAGTAGGCAGGTCCAGCTGCCGAGTCGGTGAGGCCGGCGCGGTTGCGGTGGCGACCGGCGGCAGGGAAAGAGCGATGTCGCGACGGTCGACGGCTACGACGAAGCAGCGCTAGGACTCTGGACGGATCCGAAGTTGGAGCTGCTCCGGCACCGTGAACAACGGCGGGGGTGAATCGGCTCTGGTACAGTTCACGTGGCCGTCGTCGAGGCAGCACCAGTAGCACGGAGTAAGAGGCACACGACCCAGTGCACGACAGGAAATGGACAGCGTCTCCGGCATTAGGGAGGAGGGCGGCTGTGAAATTGGTGCGGTGGGGGCGCCATGGAGGTGGGGATGAGGTTTCACGGCTCGGGAGAAGGGAGCTTCCCGGGGAGAAGGTGATTTGGCG
>NC_057794.1:351743142-351744072 GCF_018294505.1 Triticum aestivum
TTTGTCTGAAATGTGAGGGGGAGTTACAGTTCTACCCTTGCCTATAGGCTTCTCGGCTTGGGTCTATGTACTGAGGTTCGGGGATAGTAGAGTAACTTTGCTTCTCCCCAAATAGTGGGTGGGAGCGATTTCGGGCGAGGAGGGCGTGTTTTGAACTATAGTGGGCGCGAGCGATTTCGGGCGAGGAGAGCGTGTTTTGAAATAGTGGGCGCGAGCTATTTCGGGCGAGGAGAGCATGTTTTGCCGACCATGGTTTATCAATTATTCGGCACATGTCATTTCGGCCGAGGAGAAGGCATGCTTGGATGAAGTTACGAACCTACCCTCGATGTACAACGGGCCAATTGATGTGTGTCCCACATAGGACGGTAATTTCGCGTCTCCCATTTGTTTTCTCGGGCGAATTCCACCGATCAGAGAGGATGTTTAACGGTTCATTCAAATTTTGGGAGAACGAGCATCCATGTCTACCTTACCAAGTCGATTCAGATCAAATTTTGAAATATTAGCTTGCCACTTCTTTTTTAGATGGAGAGATGATGCTCGAGAGTAATGTGTTTTTACATGCTCGTTGCTAGCGATTTACTATATGACAAATAGTTGACCCAGTCAAAAACGCGAATCAAACCCAAAATGAAATATCTCGATTCAATGAAATAGCTCGTTCAGTAGGTCAAAATAGTGAACTAAATCCAAAATTGAACACCTCAATCGAGTAGCATGTTGTACAGTATTATAGTACTCCATGAACATGTTGAAAGTCAAATTAATGAACTTGTTTGATATACGCATATATCCGTTCATGTGTGGATTGCAGACAACATGTTCTCCAATTTAAATATTTGAATGCAAGTTTATATCGAAACATGGTTTATATCAGTCTTTGATGCATAAAACGCGACCTCTCCCTCTCCCGGACTCCTGTTCTCT
>NC_057794.1:351744458-351759368 GCF_018294505.1 Triticum aestivum
GGGGGGGTCTTTCTAGTTCGCATGCATATATACACCATCTATAGGTCTCTCTCGCACACTATGTATGATACTCTAGCTAGTCCAAGCTAGATATCTTGGGTGCACTCATCGTACGCACACAGATTCCTTGGCTCTTTGCCTGTAACTCTCTCACGCACCACTATGTCGTCTCGGAGCTCTTCCCCCCTCTCTCAAACTCTCCATCCACCTGGGTCACACATACACATGCATATCTCACTCGCACTTGATAGGCCCATCTAAAACTCTATCTCTCCCCCTCGTTCTCTCTCCATCTCACACGCGCACACACACAATCTCATGCCCAGCTAGCCAAGTATGATGGTCTCTCACTCAATTGTAGGCACACGCAGTCCCCCCTATATGTATATGACTAGCTAATCTTAGTCCCCATCACAAACATGTGCATGGTCTACCTCGATTTCTCTCGGGGCATCTTTCTATCGCGCACGCACTCCCTCGATCTCCCACCCATATAGTCCCCTCACGATCTCGACGGGATCTCTCTATCACAAACACACCTCTCTCCCTCCCCATGCGTCCATGCCATCCATGTGTCCCTCTCGACCTTTGTTCCTTGTTGGCCACACCTCTATCGGACATGTGCTACAGGGGTGTCTCTATCCGTTGCAAACAATCACACACTAGCTATCGTCGTGTATCTCCTCGCCTCGCTTTTCCATCTCGGAGATGCATGCGTGATATGTTCGCATAAGAAACGAAAAAACACTCTCTCTTTCTAATTTATCGTTTGTTGTCACTTTCTCTTTCACACGCATACTCTTTTTGCACACTTACTCATTCTCCTTCACACGCACTTGATCTGTCTCGACCGAGGCACTCTCCTCGGTCCATAGCATACAGATTTATTGAAAAGTCAAACATCACAAAATTTGACCATGTACGTGGAGAAAAATAATTACATCTAGTACGGCAAACATATACCATTAGATTCACCATGAGATGTAGTTTTGTATGATGTATCTTTGGTATTGTAGATATAGATAACATTTGCGTAAACCTGATCAAAGTTTCCAAAGTTTGAATTCTAAAAAATTTACATGCACTGCATTATCGAGCGGATGGAATATCTCTTTCCCCCTCTCAGCTATCTGACGCACCACTCAGCCTTATCGGGGCTCCTCAATCTCTCTCAAACTCTATTGGTCAGTTTGGTTTGTGACCTGACCCTCATGCCTTGATGGCCGGTACTGCCTGGTGTGGACGTGAGATGTAAAATATTTCTGCCTGGCCAGGCTTATGTGGTGTTGAAGCATTTGGTTCATGCCTGGGCCAGGCAAAGCATCAACGTCCCATCAATCAATCCATGCATCAATTATTTAATGCTAATATCCATCCATGTTGCTATTAGCCTCGTGGCCACACGACCAGGCGTTCGAAATCGGCCGCCTGGGCCAGGCTACTTGCAGTGTCTGGAGTTCAGCCATGCTAATTAAAGTGCAAGGGAACCCAGGCCAGGCGGGATTTCTTTTTCACAGGGTAGCAACCAAACAAGCGTGCATGAAATCCAGCCACAACCCCAGGCCAGGCAAAAGATGCTCAAGACGCAAGCCAAACTGGCCTTATATCTCCCTGGTTCACACATACACATGTCTCGCTCGCGCTATACATATAGACCCATCCAACACTCTCCGCCCTTGTTCTCTCTCCATGTGACACGCACCCTCCTAAGTACCATAATCCCTCAATCCATCATAGGCGCAAGCACTCCCCCCCTTGATCCTAAGTATGATTATCTCTTACTAGCCATCAGGAACACACGTATTGTCTCCTTCCATCCATACGTCTATCTCGAAATCTCTCGGGGCATCTTCTATCGCGCACACACCTTGTCACTCGATCTCCCACCCATGTAGTCCCATCACGATCTCCAGGGGATCTCTCTGTGACAAACATACACTCTCTCATCCCCATGTCTGCATTTTCTCTGTACGTCTCTCTCGACCTCTCTCCCTTGTTTGTCAGACCCCTCTTGGCCACGTGCTAGGGGTCTTGCTCTCTCGGTTCCAAACAACCACACACTATCTCCTCACCTTGCCTCCGTTGTCAAAGATGCATGTGTGATATGTTTGCATAAGACACGTACGCTTTTTCTCTACTTTTATCGTGTGTTGTCCATGTCTCTTTCACACACGCACACACACTTTCTCTCTCGCTCTCTCTTGTTAGGGACTCTGTCACGTCCATAAGCATATGGATGTTTTGAAAAGTCAAACCTCGGAAAAGTTTGACCAGGTATATGTGGAGAAAAACATTTACATCTGGAACGATCATTAGATTCATCACAACATGTACTTACTTCATACTATCATTTATCTTTGGTATTGGAGATATAAGTAATTTATTTATAAACTTGGTCAAAGTTTCAAAAGTTTGACTTAAAAAATGTTGGAACTACATTATCGAACGGAGGGAGTAGCTCTTTCTCTCTCTAGCCAGCCAACCCTATCGTATGAGCGAATGATATTGGTACCTCTTGATGACACGACAATCATATGCAGCCAGTTGCTCTAATATGTTCTCTTCTTTTGCAGATAAAAAAGACACGAAAGTGAAAAATGTGCTACACTATAACAATCTCATCGAATGCCTTGATCTCCATCTTACAGAAATTGATTTGATCGACTACCGAGGCAACACATCTAAGATTAAATTGGCCAGGTTCTTCGTAGGTGCAGCATTACTCCTAACATTTGTAATATCAGTTTGAAACTTGTAATATTGTCGTGTCCTATTCCTGCGTTTTCAAAATCCTGCGAATCAAACAGGTCCTGAGTTGGTGATGATGTTGTGCCTCCCATCTTTCACCAATAGCCGTCGGATCTAGATCTGACGCATACAAACCAAGCTTCTACATTTTTGCAAAAAGATGTCCGCACTTGTTCCCTATTTACAAAAAACTCCTTGTCTCTCACAATCATCCTCATCTCCTCCCCACCACATCTAGGAGTAGAAGGCCGTGGAAAAATCTGGCGCGATGGCCGCTGCCGGAGCCGTCCACCCCCAATATTGGTGTTCCGTGCAATGAACGGGCATCTACGCATGGGAAATTATGTCGAACAGGGCTAGTTGTAAGCAGGCTAGCTCTACAGCCATGATGATAGAGACTGCAGACGGTGAGGCTGACTATGGTATTGTCAGGACCCCGACTCAATGCCACATCGATCTAGCATGTAACACCTCATATCACTTTGCGGCCTCACGCACGGTATCCCCACGGGTGTCGCCTTACCTTTGCCCGGGACCGTTTGCGCCTTTTGGCACACGTATATGACAGTGTCGCTAGCATCCATATGATAAGGAGCCCGGGCTGACATGGCTAGTCGTAAACCCAAAGTGGCACTAACTTACAGGGACAGGCATCCATGACCCAGCATCGAACGTGTCGGTCATCAGCGAGTGAATCCAGGCTGTAGCACTGGGCTAACAGGACTCCGGTGAACCGGGCTGTAGCGGGCTAATAGGACTCCGGTATTCATCGCGTGACATTTCCCCGAAGGGACAGACACAGGAACGAAGAAGGACACATGCCGGCCAGCCTAAGTGTTCTAGAGCAGTAGCAAGCTACCAGGGCTCAGAGGAAACACTAGGAGACATTTCCCGGTAAGAGAGACTACTAAGGATAAACAACTAGATAGTCAGATCCCACACATAGCAATACACATTACACGTACGCATAACATGCAAGTATGTGCTGTACAACATGGCATCACAGCATAACTCAACAACTCATATAGATAAGGCTCAAAGAGCCATCGTAGCATTTATTACAAACAGGGGTCACATGACCCAACATTCAGAGCAATCAAGCAACAAACGGAAGCATTACATGTCTGAGTACAGACATCTATAAATGAAAAAGGCTGAAAGCCTGACTATCTACAACATCCGATCAAGATCGTAGCTGAGGTACTAGCTACTAGTCGAAGTCCAAGAGAACACTAGTAAGACCGAAGTCTCCGCTGCAAAAACATAAATAAAGCAACATGAGTACAAAGGTACTCAGCAAGACTTACATCAGATCCTATCATACATGCATTTGTATCAAGAGAGTAATGTGGGGTTTAGTTGCAGCAAGCCAGCTTTGACTCTGTGGCTATCCTGTTCTACGACTACCAGAACTTCTTTGAGGTGATATGGCGCACATGAGTCCACTAATCACCACACAATACACTACTATGGATTCATTCCCGTCTCCCTACGAGAAGGCCATCCATAGCACTCACACTTGTCTTGAGCATTTTATAGTATCCACTTCAAGTTGTCTATGTACCATGTAAGCATCCAAGAAGTCCATAACCGCGGACCCGGCTATTCGAATAGATCATATTAACCCTGCAGGGGTGTACTTCTTCACACACGCTCTCGCCACTTACCGCCATGTACACGTCATGTATCTCAGCAACCTTCAAGCGGAAGCCTGGCGAGGGTGTCGGCACGACCTGACTAACCACACAAGACTCTAGTCCAGGTTTATCGCCTATTCGGGTTCCATCCGCAAGGAGATCCGGCCGGGGTTTCACTCACGGCCCCAAACGATGTGTGCAGGGTTCCCAAGCCCACCTCACCGGATGGATCTACGCTTGGTACGCCGTGCCACTTGTGCCAAGTCTGTCCCAAGCCCACCTGGCCGGGTGCCACTTGGTAGACTACTAACACTGCCTATAAACACCAGAAACTAGTTGCGACTCCTGGACAGAGATCAAGTTGGTTAATAAGTCGAGAGAGTCAATTAAGGATCCCAATGTGTGGTAGTATCGAGTCATTGGACAACATACATAGAACTCAGTGCTTAAGGACGGCTCCAGTGAGACAACCCACCATGTACTCCTACATGGCCTCTCACCGCTACCTTTACCAAATCGTGTTCACACAATTAACTCTCAGCACCAGAACATATCGTAACACTCCAATTCATTCCCAATGAATCAGACCTGACACAACTCTAAGCAATAGCAGGCATAGCATGGTAGGAACACATCAGTGGCTTCAATCAACTCCTACACATGCTAGTGGGTTTCAACTATTTACTGTGGCAATGACAGGTCATGCAGAGGAATGGGTTCAACTACCGCAGCACAAAGTAGCAGATGAATCATTGTTGTCCTAATGCAATAACTGAGAGCAGGAGCGAGAGAGTAGGATTATATCGGAATGAACAAGGGGGTTTGCTTGCCTGGTAGATCAACAGGGGGCACTGCTCCTCAGACAGGTACTCTGGAACGGTCTCTGGAGCAGGACCTATCGAGAAGGAACGGTGTCGGCAATCAATACACAAACATATGCAACAATATGATGCATGAGCATGGCATGTAGATGTGATGCTGCTTGAGCTAATGTAACTAGTATCCATTTGGTTGAAATCCATTTGAACCAAAGGTTCAAATGCATCTCCAAATTAAGCTCCTATATATGCCATAATGTGTTTCTCATATTCAGCATGTATAAGTTGGTTTGTCATGCATGAAACTAGTACAGATGGATAGATTACATTTTTCTGATAATTTTTCATATATAAATTATTTCAATCTGAGCTACGGTTGAATTTCTATGAATTTTTGAAGTTTTGCTAATTTTCTGGAATTTCCTGGTTAAAAATAATTCCAGAAAAAGGATAACTGCGTCAGCATGACGTCATCACTACATCAGCGGGTCAACGCGGCTGTCCAGGTCAAATCTGACACGTGGGGTCCACCCGACAGTGTCATGGTTAAATAATAGAGGTTAATTAAATTTAAACTAATCCTAAACTAGAATTAGTAGGGACGGGCCCCACTTGTCATTGAGCCAGGGGAGGTCAAACCCCCTGGTCAACTGGGGCTAACACGCCGGCGTTTAGCCGCCGGCGGCAGCAAACGCGGCGGAGGGCGCGGGATTGCCACTCCGGCGCCCAATCGAGCAGCGGAGGGCACGCGCGGGAAGCTGGGGCTCGCGCGCATCCACTGGTGCCCTCCGTTTCACCGGAGACGGCCTAAATCGACGGCGGCGACCACTTGGGCGGCGGCCGGAGTTCGGGCGCGAGCGGGATCAGGCTGCGGGGCATGGGGAGGCAGGGGAGAAGGGGGGGTTCGATGGCGGGGCTCACAGCGAATCCAACGGCGTCGTCGGCGAGCTCGGGGAAGGCTTGGGGCAGCCGGAGCGACGACGGCGATCTCGTCGGCCGAAGCTTGAAGACGACGGCGATGGCGATGAAGCGGAGCTCGCCCGGGTTGCTTTGCTCGGTGAGGAGGGAGAGGGGGTCGCGGTGGAGCTGGGAAGCGTGTCGGGGAGGTGCGGCAATGGCCGAGGCCACGGTGGCTATGGACGGCGGCGACGGTGATTTCGGCCGCGAGAGAGGGGGCGAGGGGGAGGAGAGAATGGCACGGGAGAGAGGGGGGTGAGGCCAGGGGAATCGGGGCGGCACCGAGAAGAAGCATCGCGGCGTCGCGCTGGCAGGGAAGGCAGGCAGGCGAGCTGGTGGCGTGGCGCTTCGCCCGTGCGCGCGCGTCGGCCACACGCCTGGCTGACTGGCGCCAGGAGGACGGCGACGGCGGTGGGCTGGGCTGGCCTGCTGGGGCAGAGGCGCCAGGTAAGAAGCCCAGGTAAGGTTTTTCCTGTTTTGTTTTTCTTTTTCTATTTTTCTGACATTTGTTTTGATTTAATTAAAATATTAAATCATTTTATTACTTTATGCCAATTTTTGCAGGAGCTAACTATATTATTCCAAAGCTCCTCAGCAAATGGCATAATTTTTGGACATATATTTTATATATGACATATATATATCCAATGCAAATAATTATCGGATTAATCCAAATGGCCAAAATAAATATCCATGAGCTCCTAAAATATTTGTTTGAATTTTACCTCTGACCAATATTTTCAGAGAGCAACATGAACATTTCCTTGGCCCCTTTTGGAACAATTTTTATTTGGGTCATTTCCAGAGATGATTCTGAGGGTTCCACCAATCCTCATTTCAAATTTAAATGGAATATAAACATGATGCACAAATGACTAGCTAGTCTAGGTCATACCAGACTAGGGATGTGACAACTCGCCCCCACTTGAAAGAATCTCGTCCCGAGATTCAGGGGTTGACGGAAAGAAAGCGGGGTACTCCAGTCGAAGACGATCTTCTCGCTCCCAAGTAGCTTCTCTCTCGGAATGATGAGACCACTGAACCTTGAGAAACTTGATGTTCTGACGTCGAGTGACACGCTCTGCTTGATCAAGAATGCGAACCGGGTACTCTCGGTATGTGAGGTTATCTTGGAGATCAAGCGTTTCGTGGTCCACTCCGCGGATGGGATCCGAGAAGCAACGCCTGAGTTGAGAGACGTGGAAGACATCATGAACTCGAGAAAGATGTGGGGGTAGTTCCAATTGGTAGGCAACCTCTCCTCGTTTAGCGAGAATGCGAAAAGGACCAATGTAACGAGGAGCCAACTTGCCCTTGATACCGAAACGATGGGTACCCTTCATGGGAGTAACCCGAAGGTAAGCCTTGTCGCCAACTTCATAAGCCACTTCCTTATGACGACGGTCATACTGGCTCTTTTGACGAGACTGGGCTGTTTTCAAATTCTCACGAATGATGCGAACTTGCTGTTCTGCCTCCTGGATCAGGTCCGGTCCAAAGAATTGTCTTTCACCGGTTTCTGACCAGTTCAAAGGTGTTCGACATCTTCGTCCATAGAGAACCTCAAAAGGAGCTTTCTTGAGGCTGGATTGATAGCTATTGTTGTAAGCAAACTCGGCAAAAGGAAGACATTTCTCCCAATCCATACCGAATGAGATAACGCAAGCTCTAAGCATGTCTTCGAGAATTTGGTTGACCCATTCCACCTGACCACTCGACTGAGGGTGGAAAGCGGTACTGAAGGAAAGATGGGTTCCCATGGCAGTTTGGAAACTCTCCCAGAAATGAGAAGTGAAAAGACTGCCACGGTCTGAATTGATCTCTATTGGAACACCATGAAGTGACACTATTCGAGAAATGTATAAGTCAGCAAGCTGACTAGCAGTGATACTCTCTTGAACAGGAAGGAAGTGAGCCACTTTGGAAAGACGATCAACGACTACGAAGATAGCGTTATTCCCTCTCTTGGTCCTGGGAAAGCCGGTGATGAAGTCCATACCAACTTTATCCCATTTCCATTCAGGAATAGCTAAAGGCTGAAGAGTGCCAGCAGGCCTTTGATGCTCTGCCTTAACGCGACGACAAACGTCACATTTAGCAATGAACTCAGCAATTTCTCTCTTCATCCTAGTCCACCAGAACCTCTGGCGTAGGTCCTGATACATCTTAGTACTACCGGGATGAATCGTGAGAGGAGATTCATGCGCCTCCTTAAGAATCAGTTGTCGAAGATGTTGATTCTTGGGAACCACCAAGCGATTCTCAAAGAAAACAACACCACGATCATCCATAGTGAAACATCCACCAACTCCCTTCTTAATGTTATCCTTGATTCGAGAAATACCCGTATCATATTGCTGGCTAGTTATGATCTGATCCTCAAGAGTAGGTTTCGCCACCAAGGTAGAAAGGAATCCGTGAGGAGCAATGTGAAGATTAAGCTTACAGAATTCCTCATGGAGAAGTGGTTGGCCTTGCTGCAACATGAGATTGTTGCAATAGGATTTACGGCTTAGAGCATCAGCCATGACATTGGCTTTGCCTGGGGTGTAGATAATCCCTAGATCATAATCTGTGATCAACTCCAACCAACGTCTTTGCCTAAGGTTCAGATCCGGTTGGGTGAAGATATACTTGAGACTCTGGTGATCGGTGTAGATCTCGCAACGTTTACCAAGAAGGTAATGTCGCCAGGTCTTGAGTGCATAGACTACGGCTGCAAGCTCAAGATCATGTGTAGGATAATTCTCCTCATGTGGATGCAACTGTCGAGATGCATAGGCAATCACATGATGATCCTGCATAAGAATGCAACCTAGTCCCTGTCATGAGGCGTCACAATAGATAACAAAGTCCTTTGTGAAATCCGGTGGCACAAGTATGGGAGCAGAAGTCAGGCGCCTTTTCAGTTCCTGAAAACTGTACTCACATTGTGGGGACCACTCAAACTTTTTATCTTTCTTGAGAAGTTCCGTGAGGGGTTTGGCTACTTTGGAGAAGTTTTCAACAAAGCGGTGACAATAGCTGGCTAGACCAAGGAAACTCCTAACTTGTTTGACTGTTTCAGGTGGAGTCCAATCAAGAACGGCCTTAACTCTCTCGGAATTAACAGCAATGCCCTTACCAGAGATTACGTGGCCTAGGTAGGTCACTTCTGGCAACCAAAATTCACACTTGGAGAACTTGGCATAAAGGCGGTGCTCTCTGAGTTTTTCTAACACAAGTCTAAGATGTTCGGCATGCTCTTCCTCGTTCTTCGAGTAAATAAGAATATCATCGAGGTAAACCACGACGAACTTATCTAAGTACTCCATGAAGATCAAGTTCATCAAGCGGGAGAAAGTGGCTGGGGCGTTGGTTAGGCCAAAGGACATGACGGTGTACTCGTACTGGCCATAACGAGTGACAAAGGCTGTCTTGGGGATGTCCTCGTTTCTGATTTTGATTTGGTGGTAGCCCAACCTCAAATCCATCTTGGAGAAGACTGAGGATCCAGTGAGCTGATCATACAGGTCGTTGATCCTTGGGAGCGGATACTTGTTCTTTATCGTGACCAAATTAACGGGAAGATAATCTACAACCATCCGGTCCGTACCGTCTTTCTTCTTGACGAAGAGGACAGGGCAAGCCCAAGGAGAAGAACTAGGACGGATGAAACCCTTTTGCAAGGACTCATCAAGTTGTTTCTTAAGCTCGGCTAGTTCTAAGGGTGCCATCTTGTAGGGTCTCCTAGAGATTGGAGCAGTTCCTGGGATAAGATCTATGACGAACTCTACATCTCTGTCAGGCGGAACACCTGGCAGTTCCTCTGGAAAGACATCCAGAAAGTCACGGACTACCGGAATATCTTCAAGGTCTGGAAGAGGGCTGGCATTAAGGGAATAGAGCTGACGCTTTGCAACTCTAGTGGAGACAGTGACTATCTTGCCAGATGGGTGTGTGAGCTGAACAGACCTCGTGAAACAATCAATCTTGGCATGATGAGCTATCATCCAGTCCATACCCAAGATGATGTTAATATCCGAAGACTTGAGAGATATCAAGGAAGCAAGGAATACAAGTCTGTCAACAAGGATTTCATTGCCATAACTTATCCTAGAAGTTTGCCATTTGGATCCAGGAGTTTGAATAAGTAGCGGGGAGGGCATATCACAAAATGACATGTCGTGCAAGCGGGCATAGCTTTCAGAAATGAAGGAATGAGACGCTCCAGTATCGAACAAAACCGATGCCGGATGACAGTTGACAAGGAGTGTACCAAGAACGACATCTGGATCATCATGAGCGTCTTTAGCTGAGACGTGATGCACACGTCCATGTTTAATGGAAGCTAACTTGGCACTGGTCATCTTGCGTGATGGCTTAACATAGCCAACAGACTTCTCGGGCTGAGGTGGAGCAACTCTGATCTGAGTGCAAATACGGGCAATGTGGCCTGGCTCTCCGCACTTGTAACAAATCTTGGAGGTAGGATGTGGATCCACATTGGAAGGCGGTCCACCAATAGGCCTGGGTGGAGCATACTGCTGAACTGGATGAGGTGCCACATAAGATGGCCTCAGTACATATTTGGGTGGAAGAGCGGAGTTCGGAACCCAAATCCGGCGCTTCTGAGAGCTAGAACCGGAGGGAGATCCCAAATCCCGGGTGTGCTTACGAGACTCCTCGTAAGTGAGTTGAGCTGTCTCTGCATTAATGGCTTTGTTCACAAGAGCTTGGAATGTATCACAATGATGCAGGTGGAGATCACGACGCAACTTGGGATTGAGACCCTTCCGGAACCTAGCCTGCTTCTTGGCGTCCGTGGACACCTCTTCTGTGGCATAACGGGCGAGGTTCTCAAACTCTCTACTGTAAGCATCAACAGCCAACTTACCCTGGGTGAAACTACAGAACTCTTCTCTCTTGCGATCGATGAGGGCTTCAGGAATGTGATGCTCGCGAAAAGCCTCAACGAAATCCCTCCAGGTGGGAGTCTGGTCAGCTGGAAGCATAGCCTCATAGTTCTGCCACCAAAGACTAGCAGGACCTTCCAGGTGATATGTGGCATAAGTGACCTTGTCATCTTCAGCTACGTTCGCGGAACGCAGCTTATGGGTGATGCTACGGAGCCAGTCATCTGCATCGAGTGGCTCGATGGAATGATGAAAGATGGGTGGGTGCAAGCGGATAAAGTCATGAATGGTCACAGATCCTTTGAACTGATGTGCGGTGTTCTCCTCGATACATGCCAACAAGCGGTTAGACTCACGCTTGTTCCTCTCCATTTCTAACATGAACTCTGTCAACGAAGGCGGGTCGGGAGGATCCTCATCCCTACCATCTCCATGGTTCTAGCTACGAACAATAGAACTTGATGACATCCTGGTAAAACGAAACCAGGGACGGAATCAGCATCAACTATATACTATAGAATGTAGGACAAGGAATTAGTATCTCTCGAACTCCTAGGGAAATTCCGGCAGCATAACGGCAGTAAAATGCTCAGAATGAGACATCCTACTAAAAATGGGGTGGTAACATACTCATCAGCATTACTCAAGGTTCTGAGATCAAACTAAACAGGCTACACCGGAAGTACTCGAAACTGGGGTATGACTCTGATCAACCAATCCTATGGGACTACGGAGTAGTAACATGTGATCCTGATAGACGAGGGAGAAAGCCTAGTTCCTTAACCCCGTAGGAAAGATAGGACGACCCAGATCAGAAGGCCATGAAGTAAAGGAGTAAAAGGAGCCTTACGTTCCTTCCCACAATCAATTCCCTTACATAACTAAAGAATTTCTAGACTCAACTTCGACCAGTTTGGCTTGGTAATCCTACAGGCAGTCAGGCTCTGATACCAACGCTGTCAGGACCCCGACTCAATGCCACATCGATCTAGCATGTAACACCTCATATCACTTTGCGGCCTCACGCATGGTATCCCCACGGGTGTCGCCTTACCTTTGCCCGGGACCGTTTGCGCCTTTTGGCACACGTATATGACAGTGTCGCTAGCATCCATATGATAAGGAGCCCGGGCTGACATGGCTAGTCGTAAACCCAAAGTGGCACTAACTTACAGGGACAGGCATCCATGACCCAGCATCGAACGTGTCGGTCATCAGCGAGTGAATCCAGGCTGTAGCACTGGGCTAACAGGACTCCGGTGAACCGGGCTGTAGCGGGCTAACAGGACTCCGGTATTCATCGCGTGACATTTCCCCGAAGGGACAGACACAGGAACGAAGAAGGACACATGCCGGCCAGCCTAAGTGTTCCGGAGCAGTAGCAAGCTACCAGGGCTCAGAGGAAACACTAGGAGACATTTCCCGGTAAGAGAGACTACTAAGGATAAACAACTAGATAGTCAGATCCCACACATAGCAATACACATTACACGTACACATAACATGCAAGTATGTGATGTACAACATGGCATCACAGCATAACTCAACAACTCATATAGATAAGGCTCAAAGAGCCATCGTAGCATTTATTACAAACAGGGGTCACATGACCCAACATTCAGAGCAATCAAGCAACAAACGGAAGCATTACATGTCTGAGTACAGACATCTATAAATGAAAAAGGCTGAAAGCCTGACTATCTACAACATCCGATCAAGATCGTAGCTGAGGTACTAGCTACTAGTCGAAGTCCAAGAGAACACTAGTAAGACCGAAGTCTCCGCTGCAAAAACATAAATAAAGCAACATGAGTACAAAGGTACTCAGCAAGACTTACATCAGATCTTATCATACATGCATTTGTATCAAGAGAGTAATGTGGGGTTTAGTTGCAGCAAGCCAGCTTTGACTTTGTGGCTATCCTGTTCTACGACTACCAGAACTTCTTTGAGGTGATATGGCGCACACGAGTCCACTAATCACCACACAATACACTACTATGGATTCATTCCCGTCTCCCTACGAGAAGGCCATCCATAGCACTCACACTTGTCTTGAGCATTTTATAGTATCCACTTCAAGTTGTCTATGTACCATGTAAGCATCCAAGAAGTCCATAACCACGGACCCGGCTATTCGAATAGATCATATTAACCCTGCAGGGGTGTACTTCTTCACACATGCTCTCGCCACTTACCGCCATGTACACGTCATGTATCTCGGCAACCTTCAAGCGGAAGCCTGGCGAGGGTGTCGGCCACGACCTGACTAACCACACAAGACTCTAGTCCAGGTTTATCGCCTATTCGGGTTCCATCTGCAAGGAGATCCGGCCGGGGTTTCACTCACGGCCCCAAACGAGGTGTGCAGGGTTCCCAAGCCCACCTCGCCGGATGGATCTACGCTTGGTACGCCGTGCCACTTGTGCCTAGTCTGTCCCAAGCCCACCTGGCCGGGTGCCACTTGGTAGACTACTAACACTGCCTATAAACACCAGAAACTAGTTGCGACTCCTGGACAGAGATCAAGTTGGTTAATAAGTCGAGAGAGTCAATTAAGGATCCCAATGTGTGGTAGTATCGAGTCATTGGACAACATACATAGAACTCAGTGCTTAAGGACGGCTCCAGTGAGACAACCCACCATGTACTCCTACATGGCCTCTCACCGCTACCTTTACCAAATCGTGTTCACACACTTAACTCTCAGCACCAGAACATATCGTAACACTCCAATTCATTCCCAATGAATCAGACCTGACACAACTCTAAGCAATAGCAGGCATAGCATGGTAGGAACACATCAGTGGCTTCAATCAACTCCTACACATGCTAGTGGGTTTCAACTATTTACTGTGGCAATGACAGGTCATGCAGAGGAATGGGTTCAACTACCGCAACACAAAGTAGCAGATGAATCGTTGTTGTCCTAATGCAATAACTGAGAGCAGGAGCGAGAGAGTAGGATTATATCGGAATGAACAAGGGGGTTTGCTTGCCTGGTAGATCAACAGGGGGGCACTGCTCCTCAGACAGGTACTCTGGAACAGTCTCTGGAGCAGGACCTATCGAGAAGGAACGGTGTCGGCAATCAATACACAAACATATGCAACAATATGATGCATGAGCATGGCATGTAGATGTGATGCTGCTTGAGCTAATGCAACTAGTATCCATTTGGTTGAAATCCATTTGAACCAAAGGTTCAAATGCATCTCCAAATTAAGCTCCTATATATGCCATAATGTGTTTCTCATATTCAGCATGTATAAGTTGGTTTGTCATGCATGAAACTAGTACAGATGGATAGATTACATTTTTCTGATAAATTTTCATATATAAATTATTTCAATCTGAGCTACGGTTGAATTTCTATGAATTTTTGAAGTTTTGCTAATTTTCTGGAATTTCCTGATTAAAAATAATTCCAGAAAAAGGATAACTGCGTCAGCATGACGTCATCACTACATCAGCGGGTCAGCGCAGCTGTCCAGGTCAAATCTGACACGTGGGGTCCACCCGACAGTGTCATGGTTAAATAACAGAGGTTAATTAAATTTAAACTAATCCTAAACTAGAATTAGCAGGGACGGGCCCCACTTGTCATTGAGCCAGGGGAGGTCAAACCCCCTGGTCAACTGGGGCTAACACGCCGGCGTTTAGCTGCCGGCGGCAGCAAACACGGCGGAGGGCGCGGGATTGCCACTCCGGCGCCCAATCGAGCAGCGGAGGGCACGCGCGGGAAGCTGGGGCTCGCGCGCATCCACTGGTGCCATCCGTTTCACCGGAGACGGCCTAAATCGACGGCGGCGACCACTTGGGCGGCGGCCGGAGTTCGGGCGCGAGCGAGATCGG
>NC_057794.1:351759895-351787369 GCF_018294505.1 Triticum aestivum
ACGACGGCGATCTCGTCGGCCGAAGCTTGAAGACGACGGCGATGGCGATGAAGCGGAGCTCGCCCGGGTTGCTTTGCTCGGTGAGGAGGGAGAGGGGGTCGCGGCGGAGCTGGGAAGCGTGTCGGGGAGGTGCGGCAATGGCCGAGGCCACGGTGGCTATGGACGGCGGCGACGGTGATTTCGGCCGCGAGAGAGGGGGCGAGGGGGAGGAGAGAATGGCACGGGAGAGAGGGGGTGAGGCCAGGGGAATCGGGGCGGCACCGAGAAGAAGCATCGCGGCGTCGCGCTGGCAGGGAAGGCAGGCAGGCGAGCTGGTGGCGTGGCGCTCCGCCCGTGCGCGCGCGTCGGCCACACGCCTGGCCGACTGGCGCCAGGAGGACGACGGCGGTGGTGGGCTGGGCTGGCCTTCTGGGCCAGAGGCGCCAGGTAAGAAGCCCAGGTAAGGTTTTTCCTGTTTTGTTTTTCTTTTTCTATTTTTCTGACATTTGTTTTGATTTAATTAAAATATTAAATCATTTTATTACTTTATGCCAATTTTTGCAGGAGCTAACTATATTATTCCAAAGCTCCTCAGCAAATGGCATAATTTTTGGACATATATTATATATATGACATATATATATCCAATGCAAATAATTATCGGATTAATCCAAATGGCCAAAATAAATATCCATGAGCTCCTAAAATATTTGTTTGAATTTTACCTCTGACCAATATTTTCAGAGAGCAACATGAACATTTCCTTGGCCCCTTTTGGAACAATTTTTATTTGGGTCATTTTCAGAGATGATTCTGAGGGTTCCACCAATCCTCATTTCAAATTTAAATGGAATATAAAGATGATGCACAAATGACTAGCTAGTCTAGGTCATACCAGACTAGGGATGTGACAGGTATGCCAAACACGGCGCCTATACTCAGGTGTCATCTCCGGCGCAGGGTCTTGTCACTTCATTGTGAGGAGCAGCACGTAATAATTTGACCAACGGGTAGTAAAGTGCTAGTACTCCTACTACTACATTGGTAGTACTACTACTAGTAGTAGTAGCACCACTGTCTGGATTTAGGAGTACTTCCACGTCCATCTGGATTTTAGTATTGACTAGCAATATCTAGTAATGCATGTCACCAAAAATGTACTACTCCCTCTGTAAATAAATACATGGTGTTTTATTCCTATCGGCGAGAGAACTTAATTTTTTTTGCTAACTAGAGTACTGTAATAGGATTACATGCAATGAACTAAACACTTCATGTCATGTTTGGTACTAGTCTCAAGTCATTGAAAGCATGCATGACCCACATCTCTCATTGGTTGATATGTCACGAAATAAGAAACAAGGAGGGAGTTAATGCACCGTGCCTAAGTATTTTGGGATTATTTGGTTTTCGTAAGGTGACTTACACAACATTTTTGTTTACATGCATTAACATTTTATTAGTTAAATCAAAGGTCAAAACTTGGCGCAAAATGCAAAGGGGACCAATAAACCAGTAAACATCAAACTTCTCTCGTTTGGCCCCAACTAGAGGTCCGGTGAGATGACTATACTGCACCGGCACGGAGGGGGACGCAGCTTCATTGACTTACGACAACTGCCTTTGGGTGAATGACACGTGGCCCCAGGGGGTGGCTGGCCCACCTATCATACAGCCAAAGGCAGGTGCAGTAGAGGGCCGAGGAGTAGTACAAAATCCTACGCACCTACGCACGCTAACCAAGGGCTGAGTGATCACTCGAATCGCAAGATCAGTTGACTAGAAGCTACGCTAGACCCATGGAGGCAATGAGCGCGAGCATCAGCCGGCTGTGCCAGATGGTCCACGACGCCGGCCTGCGGCCCGGCAGGTAGTATTGCTTGAGGCCGCCAGGGCGAGGGGCCGCTTGGACAACGGCTTCGCATCCTTGTTCGACGAGGTCCTCATCGGTTTCCTCGACAAGTTCACCATTGTCAAGAAGCTTGCGGACGACTTTGACGTAAGCCTCCAGCCGACGCGCCCAGGCTCTGCGATGCCCGCCACCCTCAACGGCCACTATAGTAACAACCTCTTCGACGCACTGGTGGCCCTGTGACTGCCCGCCGTCGCGCCGGAGAATGTCCACCTCGAGGCCGCGCTCGCCGCGTAGCGCCTGGCGTAGCAAGACACCATCGACATAATCACCCACGTCTACGTGCAAATCATCCACAAGAACTAGTACATGCAAGAGGAGGACGATAGGATGCTGGCCTTCTTAGAGCGCAGGGAAACCTTGGACGGCACTGTTCAGAAGCACGTTGAGCTCGCCGCCAACGCCGCTGCTCCTCACACGTCGGTTGGTGACCCGGCGCACTAGGGCGTGAGGATGTCGTTGAACGTTGATGGATCCGTATGTATTTTTATCCTTCCGTCAAATCCATGTAGTAGTATATGATACTATAGTAATTATCTTACCTTTCGCATCAACTTCATAATTTTCATACGTACTCCATGCATGAACGGCGCCAGAAGCAAACTTCTCATTACTCTAGGCAAAATCGTTATTTTCTATCTATCGGTCACGCCATGGAGCAGAACCAAATTTTACAAGTTATGAGTTCAAAAGGAAAAGCCTGCCGTGTTCGCGTCGCACCCCCACACGGTTGGTCCGGCACGCCGCTCAAGCAGGAATGCGTGCGGTGTTGCATTTTCACTTACAAGTGGGACCGCAGTTGAGCAAACCGACTATCGGCAAACCCCCACCCCGCCCACCGCGCAATGGCTGAGAAAAGAGGACAGGAGGGAGAAGAGATGGCTATAGCACGGACTCCAAGAAAATTGGTGTCGGATGGGACTCGTGTGGGTGGCGTGTGTCGTACTGCTAGACGTGAATGCTAGTTATGGCCCATGCCACCCCACTATATCGAGCCTATATCAAGGTATGTAGAACAAATTTCCTGCAGTCCATGCTCAGCCCTCCTCTATCTCTCTTCTCAGCCAGCCAGTGGACGCGTGGAGCCCATCGTCTGTTTGCTCATATGCGGCCCCACATGTCAGTGAAAACGCAAGAGGACCCACTGAACCTGCACATCTTTCACCTCGACGTGCTGGTGATGAAAAAAAATCCAATAAAGATCTTCGGTGGCCGCTTTTGGAGTTACTCAAGAGTAGTAAGATTCTATTTACAGTTTAACCCAAGATGCATATCTCGTGGCTTCAACTACCACTCTATTTTCTTTCATGACACGACCTAGATGCTGGATGTCCCACGTGTCGGCAAAAGGAGGAAGAACCCGACCAAATCTTCGGTTCTGCTCTCGGATTAGACTAGTTGTGCTAACTTAAAAATTTTATTGTGTACTCCCTCCGTTCCAAAATACTTGACTTCCATTTGTCCAAAAATGGATGTACCTATATACTAAGACATGTCTAGATACATATATATTTTGACAAATAGAAGGCATGTAGTATTGTGCAACAGAGGGAGTAGAATGGATGCAAGTTTTTGTATTGGGAAGAAGAGTACATCCTATATTGATAGAGCACAATTTAGTAGATGTTCTATCACTTTTAGCTAGTATAGAATAGAGGCTAGACATGAGACTAGATGTGAGGAAGCAACGTCTACTTCTTTACACTCGAAGAAGAAAGAAGCACGCAAGATCGAGCCTCCGCAGATCAACAATGAACGCATCGAGAAGGCACTAATCCAAGTTACTACAGGAGTAGTCAAAATTATCGTTGGAGTTCGTGCAAAACGGAGGTCCGTTTTGGGTCGTGCATTGGAGTTGGCCTTACAAGTGGGACCGAAGTTAAGGAAACCGACTATCGGCAAACCCCCACATAGCCCACCGCGCGATGGCAGAAGTTAGAGAAACGACGAGATTGAAGAGATTGCTCTCGCATGGACTTCAAGAAATAATATGGTGTCAGATGGATGTCTTGGTGGTGGCGTGTGCCGTACTCCTGGACGTGAATGCTTGTTCTGGCCCATGCCACCCTACTACTCCTACTATATACTATACTACTAGTATATCGAGGATTCGAGGTGCTGGTTACGTACAACGAACACATTAACATATGGCTACAGTAGAAACACCCGCCCGACGCGCGAAGCATGTGAAGCTAGTACAAATAGTGTACTACTATTGTTGATTGGCCTCATCCGATAACCTATTGCAATGCACGTACAATTATGTATTCAGAAAATATATTTTTGCCTCGTCACACCACTCACTCAGAGAAGCGACTCGAAAGCCATTCATAAATTTAGTAAGTTTATCACAGGCATATCATTTTATTACATAGAGCAACAGGATACCTTATAAATACTAAAGTTTTCACCACACAACAAATAACAAGCAATGAAATGAACTTCAACTCAACCATTCCGCGGCGTTGGAAATGCTTGCTTTGAACCACAAGTGTTTCTCTGGGACGGGCCATGCATTGTCGATCTGGAGACCAATGCAGGACTGATCATCCAGGCTGAAGCGGCCTACTATATCAGTACATGGGTAGGGAACCACGCAAATGTCCGAGGTATAGACATAGTTGCTTCTCATAAATGTTTCAACAGCGGTTGGATCGCCTTTCACCATCATCGGATAGTTTTGTCCAAGGAAGAGCGAGTTTTCTCCAAGACTATCAATTTTGTGCCAGGGAGAAGGAGTTGGCGCTAGCACACTAGTATCCATCCCGAATACCATGCAACGGGTGTTGGAATAGGTCTGGAGAGTGCGACCATGGGAGACTACACCTGCTTCCTTAGCAGTAACATCATCAGTGGGCTGTATACACACAAGAAGAGGTGATCCATCGGAATTAGTTGGCAGGCGCCACAAAGTACATCGGCGCTGCTCGTCCTCATGCTCGTGATCATCACCATCGTCATCCCCCCCTTGGTTATAAAAATCTTCAAGTATAGGTGGTGGGATGTCCATAGGACCTTGGAAACACAAGAAGAAGGTTAATTAGTAAAGGGAAACTTGCTAACCCGCATGCATGTGGATGAAACAATTATAATTACGGTGGAAGCCAAACGTACCGAAAGAACGAGGATCCCATGCAAAAACAGTGCCACGAGAGGTGGCAGCAAACACAAGATCCTTGTATTCAATTGCATCACAGTACACATCCCTGTATAGAAACTGATTTTTGAGTAATATCCATCCAGTCGAACCACGAAGGACGGCAACTAGCTTGTCGAAGATAGCAACAACATCATAGTTTTTGTAATTCCAATAGCGGTTGGGAACTCGACAAATTGCTATCTTCAGTACACGACAGTCACCATGATCGTATTTGAACGTACGTAGATCATCTGTGTGCTCAACCTCAGGGCACTCGGAGATTTTTGGAAGTGGAATCCGCTGACGAGTGTACACATTCACAAGTTCCCACTCGCAATTGTACCCAATATAAACAACCCAATCTCCATTTGCGCCAGCCCAGGACTTACCCTTAAGCGATGGCATCTTGACATCACACATATCATTATCAAGCAGCATCAACTTGCACAAGGCGAGGTCTCCGTCGTCCGCTCGCCAGCGAGCAGGGTCACGGCGAAGAAGATAGGGGAGATCAAACCGCTCCTTGACCCTTGGGTTCCTTGCAATGATGTTATTAGTTGAGTCGAGAATGGGCTGGAACGAACCTGCCATGCTAGCCGAGGTGATGACGTCGCACCGATCAATGAGTTCCTCCACCATGTCATCTTTCAGATCGGGGCAAGAATAATGAGGTCGTTTCCGGCCTGTTCCCTCCATGGAGAAGACGATCGAACAATGGCAGAAGAAAGGGTGAAGGGCTGAAGGAAAATGGAGGAGGGAGAGGAAGAGCATGCGACAGCAGTTCCAAATCGAGAGGGAAAGGCGAAGAGTCGGTGGATGGTTGCGAGTTTGCCACGGTTCACGAAGAGGCGCCCCGGCCTACACGTCCGTTCGGAAATACTCCTACTACTCGTCGTCGTCTCACTGATATGTTGGAACCGGGCCACATGTCAACGAAACATGGTGTGTAATTTCTCGTGCAAAATGCGATCTGGCCGCGTTGGCCCGAGGTGCCGCATTAGTTATTGACCTTTATTTTTTTAATGGCGGGCCAATCAGTTTTGAAGCATGACTAACTAGTACTGTACACATAGAAAATATAAACTACTCTACCACTACCCCACCTCTAGTACTAGTAGTATAAAAAAATATATAGGCTGAGCTTTAGCACTTTCTTGCTAAGGGCTGCCCACTTGCTTCTCACACTACCACCCTCTCTCCAGATCTAAAAAAGACGGCCCCTCTCTCCCTCCTCACCGGTGGTTACAGATCCGCCGGGGAAGAAAAGGACGTGCAGCATTGACGCACTCGTCATCGGCGAGCGAGGTCACGCACTGACGACAAGGCCGTCCTCTCAGACCTAGCGCCCGCGCGGGATGGCCTCCGTCCCCAAGCTCGTTGTCATAGTGTGTGCGGAGGACGACGACCACGAGCGAAGCCACTTCCCGCCGACCCTCAGGTATGCTACCTCTTTTCGAGCCATAACCTTGTTATATTGCCCCATCTGCTACGTTGTTGCATGTGGATCTTTTTCCACTCCACCATCTTCCCAATTTGCTATCCTCTACTCTGCTGGCCACGCAGACGAAAACCATAATTTTCACTATTAAAGTAAACCCTACTTCATGCAGACTAATCCATGTCTAGGTTGAATAAGGAAAGGAAGGGAGACTGTACTGTCCAATAGAGTAGGCATCGAACCCGCATCTAGGTTGAAAAGGGGAAAATCAGTAGCTAAGGAACGAGTCTCGTGTCTCTTGGTTGAAGAAGGGTAGAAAGGCATGACAACACAATAGAGAATGACCAGGTCGATCGGTTTGTTGTCCTCGCATAGGAAAAAGGTGGCTAAAGAGAACAAAAATGGGACCGTAATCCACATATGCTGCCTGGATATTTGTTGCTCTGGGCAACCATACCTCCCTCACCACTCTGCGTCTGTGGAGGTACATCGTACTAGTGCCTCCCATGCTCTTATTGCCACTTTTTTGTTGTTAGTATAATGTCAGCAGTTAAGTCAAGCAATGCTACTGCTAAAGTGATGCCACATTTAACTAATGCCGCTCTCAGTCTAATGACACCCATAAATTTAAGCAGTGCCATTTAATGTCACTGGATTATTTCAGGGTTAGCTGTTGATTGTGGATGTATAAAGATTTTTCAGCTATAAGGCATTCTAATGCTATTGCACAGCCAGTATACCAACGATGGAACTTGTTACTCCCGTTAGATTTTTGCACTGTTAATGCTTATAGATTACATACCTCACTTTCATGAGATAAGTTAATTTTTTTGTACAGTGTCACCAAAATGCCAAGGCGCCGATGTCATTTTATTTTGGTTAAACTGCGCAGACAATTATGAAGACAAGAGGAAAGGTCAAGAGTGGGCACCTCCTCCTCCGGCTGTTCTCTTGAGGAGGTCTGTATGTTTGTCTCTAATGCCTGTCGACTACATACCTGACATCATGATGTAATGTTAAGTCATTTCCTTTTGTACGGTGTCACTAAATTGTCAAGGCGGTGATGGCATTTTATTTTAGTAGAACTGCACAAAATTTGCTTAAAAGAAGAGGAAAGGTCAGGAATGGCTCACTTTTCCAGAAAAAACTATATATGCCTTCCTCACATCAGTCGTTGTTGCTTTATTTATTCCTTCAAACAGGTGGTTAGAAACAGTCTTGCTACCTTTTCCCATTAAGAAATTGGAATGCTTATATTTGTGAGTCTATGCTTCAACTAGTGCCACTTGTAGAGTAATCACACTTTCAATATCTATGCAAACATGGATGCTCGATTTTAGTGGAACTGCACAAAAAGTCTAACTGGTTCAACATTAGGAGCATGTTTTTTCCCAACCTTTATATCCAATTGGTGGCACTATGAGCTGTTCATTACGAAGGTACATGGTTTGCTACTATCTTGCTACTCTTTTTGTACTGTCATTAGATAGTAATACTAGTGGTTTGCATGTGAATTTATTGGCAGGGTGGACCTACATTGGAGGTCCAGGACAGGATTCAATGATTGGATGCTCAATTTCGGTTGTATCAATTTCACCTCTTCCATCACTGTGAACATGGATATCCTTGGTCTGTTGAAGAATAGGTGCTATATTTCTGCCCTGAACCAGCAAATCAATTCAGTATGAAATTGTCCAGGGCAAAACATAACTGTATCAGATTGTCCAGTGCAGAACATGACAGATGCTAAGCGGAAGAGACATGTTTAAACCGAAAATACAAGGTGTGGTATATGTTTACTAGCTGCTTGATATTTGTGCAGACAAAGATGTCTGCCTGTTGCTATTTGGCAAACCAGCAAAGTGCCTGCAATTTTGGTTGAACTACACAAGAGAATAGTATAGTCACTGCATGCAGTGCCATTTGAAAATAGACACAGAAAGATTGGATAGTCACTTCATGGACCGCAGAAAAGTAGTAATGTACTATTTATTGGCCAACACTAGGTGCTTCATTGCTTTGGTCTGATTATACAATGGGCATCATTTTGCCTAAGTTAAAGTTTGTATTCCGAAAATAGTCTCGCTGTGTGATCGAGAGAAGACCAAATCATATTGCAGTGGATGTTCCTCCATCATGTCTGGTTCATTCTCATGGTTCCAGCTGTTGGTGAAACCACTTACGTTTGCAAGAGGAATTGTAGACTTCACAAACAAATTTGTATTTCAGTATGTACTGAATGTTGGCCAAGAGAAGCATCCAAGTTAGTAGGAAGAACAGATGTTTTTTCTAGATCTTTGCTTTTGGAGCTACATATTTGTATATGATCTGTGAGCCATTGAGATGCATTAACATGTTGATCTTATGTATGGGAATCGTACTAGTTAGTTTTAGTTGCGACGCAAGATCCGAAGTGGCTGATCTTTGCTTTTGGAGCTACATATTTGTATATGATCTGTGAATCATTGAGATGCATTAACAGTTACTTATTTCTGTTCGCTCAGTGTTTACAAGTTACTGATCGATCACTAGCTAGCCTACAAATGCGCTCCTGGCAGTTTTATTTGCAAGGCAAGATGCGAAGTGGCAGTTTTTTGAATAAAAATGCCTACCTATGAAGAAACTGACAAGCTACACTATCGATCCTACACGGATAAAAATGCCTACCTCTGAAGAAACTGACAAGCTACACTATCGATCCTACACAGATAAATAGCGGATCATGCACATACTACCTCCTTTCCAGTTTGCAGGGCTCAATTCAAGAAATGACCTACTCGATCCTACACGAATAAATAGCGGATCACGCATGTACTAGTACCTCCTTTCCGGTTTGCAGGGATTAATTCAAACCTCTCACCAACCAAGGTACTCCCTCCGTCCGGGTTTATTAGTCCCGTGAGCAAAGTAGCAAGACCAAGTCATGGCAATAATTAACGGCATGCAGAAGTTTAAGCCTAATAAATTCCAGTGATTTAAGTGGCTGCATGCGTGCCCTCGGCATGCAGAAGTTTAAGCCTAATTAATTCCAGCGATTTAAGTGGCTGCATGCTGCTTCACGTACTGCCTGCGAGTGATTCTGAGTGCCTGCATGCAGCCGGCCGTAATTAAGGCAGCTAACTGATGCGAAAAAAGATACGCTTTAAATCCGTGGAATCATTATTGACAAGGAGGGAGATGATTCGAGTGCACTCGTTTGACCGCCATGCCGGCATGTGACCCAGTCGGGACGGGACGGCACAGTCATAATTTCATTTTCTCTAGTTTTCCACGGCAAGCTGGCGCGCTAAGCCATTATGCATTGGATTCCGATGACCGTCGCGCTACCTTCCGCCTATAAGTACTGTTTCCCGGCCTTCTCAGGTGCCACCGTGACCCAACTCGCCATATCCTCATAAGCCCCCACCGACCCGATGTCGCTCGCCACGTCCGCCATGCCCCTGCCCGTCCGCGGTAGGCGATGCCGGAGGCGGTCACCGCCGGAACTAGTGTTCGGGTTTTCACCGGAAGGCAGACGGAGGGAGGAGGCATTCTATCTGTCTTTAGATGGCAATGCGGAGATCGAGGAGTTGTTGGAGCGCGATCGTATGGCGGAGGAGCAGCGTCTCGCCGATTTGCACCGCCAGCGGGACATGGAGCAGCAGCGCACCGATGCTCTGAGTCGCGAGCAGAGCGCCCGCAACTGGTCCGACTACGTGGAGGCCGGTGCCCGGCAAATAGCCCTGGAGGCTGTCGGGCACGCACGCGTTCGCGACGCCGATTTTTACTACCAGCTCGTCAAGTGGGTTTCCCGCTTGGAAGCCGAAGCTTTGGTGGACCACGCCGGCATGGAAAGGGCCAACGCGCGTGAGCAACGCGCCCTATCGCACCTCTGGCAAGTCCGAGGCGAGGCGGAGGACGCCGGTGCCGGCGTTTAGCATGGACAGCAGATGGCGGCCGGCATCGTCTAGTTAGCTAAGAGTAAGTTAGTACTTGTATGCTACTAGAGTGTTAGTGGGAGTAGATAGTTCACTTGTCTATGATGGTTGTCAACGTGGAAGTTCAGTACTCTATATGTGGATCAGACCTGTTACTTTGCTCTGAATGTTGAACTTTTCGTTTGAACGTATGGAATGGGCTGTTATTTTTTTAAATGGGTTGTATTTCTCCTCCACGGTTTAGAGGTTGACTTGTGGGCCTAGCAAGTTGACGCGTACACAATCAGGAGATTATTGTACGTGGAGAGGATGACAGTAGGGACCCGCCAAGGTCATGGCAGTACGCAAGCAAGTGCCTCCTTATTTCAAGCCAATAAAAAAATGGCTCCTCCTAGTGGATTTCTGACATCTGGGTCCCATGCCATTGTCAACGTAGTCAATAAATGAGAGAAATTGCACAACGAGCGGCTGACACCACGGACCCAGCAGGTCGCCCAGTTATTTTTGTTTTGGGTTAATTTGATAAATGCCACTCCAAATCTGGTGTATCCGAGAAATGCCACTGCAATTTCCAAACTTTGAAAAATGCCAATCCTAGTGGCATTTTTCGAAGTCTGGAGTGGCGTTTTTCAAAGTTTGCAAACTGCAGCGGCGTTTTTCAAAGTTTGCAAAAATTGCAGTGGCATTTTTCAAAGTTTGGAAATTGCAGTGGCATTTTTATGAATCGCCATAATTGGAGTGGCATTTATCTAATTTGTTTTTGGGACGGAAGCAGGGTGTCGGTGTACTAGAATAGGGGTACCCTAGTACCCCGAACTTGTGCACGGGCAGTTGCAGCACCCCGCGGCAAGGCTTGCCGGGCTAACACCAAGATCCTCCGTGGTTCCCTTGGAGCCATTCAAGAACAAAGTATTTAAGCTCAGGAGACAAGGCCCCGGCAAGAGGAGCTTGCCGGGAAGGCCAACCGAGGCACTCCAAGGAACTTGCCGTGACGCGCCACGCGCTCCGGCAAGGCAACAAGGCCCTGGCAAGAGGAGCTTGCCGGGAAGACCAACCAAGGTACCTCGAGGCCCGGTGAGCGACAAGCCTCCGGACCCGACAAGATAACAGCAGCGGCAAGGCGCTTGCCGCGGCAGGCGGCCACTCTGTGCCCACACTCCAGCGCATCCACCAACGTGTCGCTTTGGGGGCCTCTCCAGGCGCGCGTGGCGGGAGGCTGTGCAGCCAGCGGTGCGCAGTGGCATGCGAAGCTGACAAGATCGCCATCGTCGCAAACGGTGGCGCCCCTAACGGTCCTTTTCTGCACTGTTTGGGCGACTCAGACAGGCATTTAATGCCCTTGTTCCCTGCCGTCAGGGTTAGGTAGGGTGCACTGTACAAGTAACTGTACCAATCACCTCACTTTTTACATTTGTACCCTTCTCTGCGTTGCCACCTGTCGGTGACCCCTTTAGCGTATAAAAGGAGGCCCATGCGCAACGTAGAGGGGGTTCGGTTCGACTGGTTCGCGAAGTTCGACTAGTTCGGAACCCAGAAAAACACTACGCTCTCTCTCTAGAGCAAGAACACAAGATAATCAAACAAGCAGCAGTAGGAGTGTTATCTCTCCGGAGAGCTCCGAAGCTGGGTAAACTGCTCGTGTGCTTCGCCTCGATCTGCTCTTCGTGCGATCTCCGCCCCCCGCCGAACCAAAAGGGGCCCGGTCCGCCGGCCCCATAGGTGTTCGTGGATCAGTTTCCCCAACATCTTTGGCGCGCCAGGTAGGGGGGCGTCGAGATTGTGTGAACCTGATCCGGCGTTCACACGAGCTAGATCTTCATTCCCTTCATCAACATGCCATCGAAGAAGAAGACTTCGGCGGCAGCCGCTCCGTCCACGTCACTTCCGCCACCGTTGGAGAAAACGGGTGGTGGAATAGACGCTGGCGGAAGAATGGACGTCAACGAGGAAGCTCATGATGCTGCCAGGTCCAAGAACAAGGCTGCACAAACCTCGGCGACTGTACATGTTCCACGCCACTCTCAGGAGGCGCAAGACCAACAGCGGCATGGTACTTCCAGTGCCATACGCATGATAGGCCAAGACCAAGCTGGTGGATCTCGGGGCGCTCAAGACCAGCATGCACGCCAGCGTGCTGGCACGAGCGGGGCACGGTCGCCTGGACGGGATACTGCTCCTTCTAACATAGTTAGAAGTCCGAGCACGTCCCGCTCCTCGCGCCGTCCACCACTACCACCCACCACTCCAGCAGAAGCTTTGGCGCAAGCTCGACTTCTCCTAGATTACCCTCCAACATCGGACAAGATCGACGAATGGAGGCCCACCATTCAGAGTCTCATCGGCTACGCCAACGGCGACACTCCACGGCGGCCGAGCGCGTCGCCGCCGCAGCAGGGTTGCCGGGCACGAGCCGGTGGCGACGAAACGGGTGGAGGTGCAACTACCATGCAATCACCACCCCGAAGGCCAAGATCGCTGACTCGTCGGATCCACCTCGACAGCGACTCCACCGCATCTTCGGATCCACGAGCTCGTCGCGATCAGTGCCAAGTTCTTCATGATCGACAACAAGAAGACGCTTGAACTCACATCGAGCGCCGAAGAGAAGCGCGACGTCAATCCGACAAGCGCGCTGGGCCCTCTGTTGACATGCATGCGCCAGGGGAACCAGGCGATCTGCCGTACGCGGTAGGTTGCCCTGCGTTCACTCGTGAGCTGCGGCAAGTCCAGTGGCCCAGCACAAAGAACTTCAAGCCAGACGTACCGGAGAAGTA
Organism: Triticum aestivum; assembly: GCF_018294505.1. Taxonomy (NCBI): domain Eukaryota; kingdom Viridiplantae; phylum Streptophyta; class Magnoliopsida; order Poales; family Poaceae; genus Triticum; species Triticum aestivum. Next base: position 351,773,055 of record NC_057794.1, read on the forward strand.
CGACGGCAAGACGCATCCGTCGGAGTTCCTCAACATTTACACCATTGCGGTGCAGGCTGTTGGGGGACGGGATGACAAGATCCTTGCCAACTACTTCCCGCTAGTACTCAAGCCCAACGTCAGGTCCTGGCTCATGCACTTGCCGGACAACTCCATATCCTCTTGGGCTGATCTGTGCCATCAGTTTGTCGGCGCCTTCACAGGCGGACACAAGCCTCATGGCCAGGAGAGTGATCTTCATCTACTCGCCCAGAAGGAAGGAGAGCCCCTGCGCAAGTACATTCAGAGATTCAGCAGTGTGCAGCACAACATCCCAGACGTCCACCCTGCCGCGGTGATCAACGCGTTCCATCAGAACGTGCGAAACCGCAGGATGCGGGAGGAAATGGTGATGTGCAAGATCAGGGACGTCAGTGAGTTATATGCACTGGCCGACAAGTGTGCACGTGCTGAGGAAGGGAGGAGACTCCCCAAAGGGAATGTAGGAGCGGGAGGATCTGACAGTGAAGATGCTGCCCCGGCAAGGAAAAACCAGCGGCGGAACAATAGAAGGAGGAAAGGCAAAGAGGTGCTAGTTGTTGAGCAGTCCGGCAACGGTGGTGGCGCCAAGGAAGCCAAAGCTGGTGACTCCGGCAAGGAGGTTGCCGTGGAGGTGGCGGTCGCCGACAAGGAGGACGGCACCAACAAGCAGTATTGCAAGATCCACCGCACCAAGGGCCATGATCTCCAGAACTGTAAGGAAGTCGAGCAGCTTGTTGAGCAACAGAAAGCTGAATACGAGCGGCGCGACAAGGAGAAGGCCTAGGAAGGTGCTGGGGGATCCGGCAAGAAATGTCCCGGCCGAGGAGGACGCCGCGGCAAGGCCAAGCAGTGGCAAGGAGACAGACCTCCTCGCGGCCACGACAAGGATGAAGATGACGACGACGATGAAGACATGGATGATGAGGAGACTGATGAGCAGGAGTTCCAGAAAGCCACAGAGGTCCTGTGCATTGACGGTGGTGCTTCTCTGCACACCTTGCACCGCCAGCTCAAGCAGTGGGTGCGGGAATTTAATGCAGCAGAACCACCCGTCGAGTCACGCAAGCCTCTGAAATGGTCCAGCACGCCTATCATCTTTGATATTGAGGACCAACCTGATCGCATAGCTGCAGTCGGGTGCTTGCCGATGTTGGTTTCACCAACAATCCGCAACCTCAAGGTCACTAAGATGCTAGTTGACGGCGGGGCCGGCTTGAACCTGATCTCCTCCACGGTGCTCCAGAAACTCCAGATCCCTGACAGCGAGCTCGAAGAGACCGGTACATTTCAAGGAATCAACCCGGGAAGGAGCAAGCCGAAGGGAAAGATCACGTTGCCGGTAACATTTGGCAGTGAGCTGAACTTCAGGACTGAGAGGGTCACGTTTGATGTTGCTGACTTTCCATTACCTTACAATGGAATCCTTGGCCGTCCGGCACTCGCCAAGTTCATGGCAGCCTCTCACTATGCGTACAACGTACTGAAAATGCCAGGCCCGATAAGTGTCATCTCTGTCCCTGGCGACAAGAAGGATGCTCTTATCTGTGCCGACAAGATCTACCGGGAAGCAGCAGCTGCAGCAGAACGCAAGACACTTGCCACTGAAGCTCCCGGAGGGAAGAAGAAGAACAAGTCCGGCAAGAGCTCTGATGGAGCCCACTCCGGCAAGCGCACCTCTTCGGAGTGCTGCGCTACCGTCGAGGACGCACCATCGAGCTCCACCGGCAAGTGTAAGAAGGCAATAGCAGCTCCACCTGAGACCAAGAAGGTGTCCGCCAAGGAGGACGGCACTGGTGGTACCTTCACCATCAGCGCCACTCTTGACCCCAAATAGGAAAGCGCGCTCGTTGCTTTCCTACGGGCGAATGTTGACGTGTTTGCGTGGCAACCGTCTGATATCCCCGGTGTTCCCAGGAAAGTAATTGAGCACCACCTTGCCGTCTGTCCTCATGCACGGCCCGTCAAGCAGAAAGTCAGGAAATAGGCAGTGGAGCGCCAAGAATTCATCGCAGAAGAAATCAAGAAGTTGGAAGCAGCAGGCCTTGTCAGAGGAGTGCTCCATCCCACGTGGTTGGCCAATCCTGTTGTCGTGCGCAAGGCTAACAGGAAATGGAGGCTTTGTATTGACTTCACGGATGTTAATAAAGCTTGTCCCAAAGACCCGTTTCCCTTGCCGCGCATTGACCAGATTGTTGACTCCACAGCCGGATGTGATTTGCTTTCATTTCTTGATGCATACTCAGGATAGCATCAGATCTTCATGGCAGAAGAGGATGAAGAGAAAACCGCATTTATCACCCCGTGTGGCACGTACTGCTTCGTACGGATGCCTTTCGGTTTGAAGAATGCTGGTTCAACATTCGCAAGGGTAGTCCACCACGCTTTTGAGCCGCAGATGCACAGAAATGTGGAAGCCTACATGGATGACATAGTGGTCAAGAGCAAGAACAGGGCTACCCTGGTTCAAGATTTAGACGAGACATTTGCAAATCTGCGCGAGATCAACCTCAAGCTTAACCCCGAGAAGTGCGTGTTTGGAGTCCCTTCCGGCAAGCTTCTCGGGTTCTTCGTGTCTCAGCGGGGAATTGAAGCCAATCCCGACAAGATCAAGGCCATTGAGCAGATCGAAGCACCAAAGCGCGTCAAGGATGTACGAAGGCTTGCCGGTTGCGTGGCTGCTCTCAGCAGGTTTATCTCTAGATCTACTGAGCGCGCCCTGCCATTTTTCAAAATTTTGAAAAAGGCAGGTCCAATGAAATGGACTCCGGAGGCGGAGGCTGCGCTGCAGGACTTGAAGAGATACCTGTCCTCCACTCCAATACTTGTCGCACCTAAGCCGCAAGAGAAGTTGCTGCTGTATATAGCGGCAACCAATCAAGTGGTTAGTGCTGCGTTAATGGCGGAGAGGGAGGCAGATGATGAGCCAGCAACCACGGCAGATGCATCCAGCGACAAGCAGGGGGCTTCACCGACAAGCTCTGGTCCCGACAGAGATGGATCTGCGCAGGAGCATGATAAGATGCAGAAGAGAATGGTGCAGCGTCCAGTTTACTTTGTCAGTTCCCTTCTACATGGGGCTAGATCAAGGTACTCTGGTGTGCAGAAGTTGCTTTTCGGCCTCCTCATGGCCTCGAGAAAGCTGCGCCATTACTTCCAAGCACATGAGATCACAGTCGTCACTCGCTTTCCGCTGAAGAGGATACTGCAAAATCCAGAAGCGACAGGCAGGATTGTCGAGTGGGCGCTGGAACTGTCAAGCTTTGGCCTCAAGTTTGAGAGCACTTCAACTATCCAAAGCAGGGCATTGGCAGAGTTCATATCAGAATGGACACCAACACCAGATGAAGAAATTCCAGAGACGAGCATCCCCGTCAAAGAGGCAAGCAAAGAGTGGCTGATGTACTTTGATGGTGCCTTCTCGCTGCAACGCGCCGGTGCGGGCGTGCTGCTTGTCGCGCCCACCGGAGAGCACCTCAAGTACGTAGTCCAGATGCACTTTCCCAAGGAGCAAGCAACCAACAATACTGCAGAGTATGAAGGATTGCTTGCCGGTCTCAGAATTGCAGCAGACCTTGGGATCAAGAAGCTCATTGTCAGGGGTGACCCACAGCTTGTCGTCCGCCAAGTGAACAAGAACTACCAGAGTCCATTGATGGAAGCATATGTTGATGAAGTGAGGAAGCTAGAAGAGCACTTTGACGGCCTACAGATGGAGCATATCCCAAGAGCTCAGAATGACATTGCTGACGGCCTGTCAAAGTGCGCCGCACTAAAGTTACCTATGGAACCAGGGATCTTTGTGCTCAAGTTGACTCAACCATCCGTAACACCATCAACTGGACAAAGCAAGAAGAGGAAGTTGATTTCTGGTGACTACTTTCCGGCAGAGCTCCCCGAAGCCGCCGCCAAGAAAGTCCCCAAGATCAACACCAAGGTTGCTGAGGGGCAGTCTACTCCGGCAAGCCTCATGGTTTGTTCCATTGAAGCAGACGCTCCCGACAAGTTTTGCTCCGGCAAGCTTGCCGGGGAACATCAAGCTCCGGCAGGGCCGCAAGTCCTTGCCGTGGAAGCGGATGTTCCCACAGCAGCAGATGTGCCTTCAGTCCTTGTTGTCGGGCCACAAGCTCCAGCATGGGCACAGCAGATTGTCCATTTCCTTCAGACAGGAGAACTTCCCGAAGAGCAAGAAGAAGTGGAAAAAGTAGCCCGGCAGTCAAGTATGTACCAGTTTGTCGATAGCATACTGTACAGAAGAAGACTCAACGGTGTGAAATTGAAGTGTATTTGCCGGGAAGATGGACAAAAGCTGTTGGCAGAGATACATGGAGGCATATGTGGCCACCACATTGGCGCAAGAGCACTTGCCGGCAAAGCTTTCCGACAAGGTTTCTTTTGGCCGACAGCCCTCCAGGATGCAACTGCACAAGTAACCAAGTGTGAAGCGTGCCAGTTCCACTCCAAACAGATACACCAGCAAGCTCAAGCTCTCCAGACGATCCCTTTATCCTGGCCATTGTCGGTTTGGGGGCTCGATATCCTCGGCCCTTTCCCCCGAGCTGTCGGGGGCTGTGAGTACTTGTACGTCGCAATCGACAAGTTCACAAAGTGGCCAGAAGTGCAGCCAGTGAGGAAGGTGACAGCACAGTCAGCAGTCAAGTTCTTCAGGTCAATTGTTTGCCGTTTCGGGATCCCTAACAGGATCATCACTGACAACGGCACGCAATTCACGAGCCGCACCTTCATGCAGTACGTCCAAGACCTTGGCGCCAAGGTCTGCTTCGCTTCTGTTTCTCATCCAAGAAGCAACGGTCAAGCAGAGAGGGCAAATGCTGAAGTGCTACGTGGGCTCAAGACCAGAACTTTCGACAGGCTGCGCAAGTGCGGAAGAAACTGGATCGAGGAGCTGCCGGTGGTTCTTTGGTCGATCAGAACGACGCCAAATCGAGCCACTGGCCAGACGCCTTTCGCTCTAGTCTATGGAGCAGAGGCAGTTCTCCCCACGGAACTCGTATACGGATCGCCTCGAGTGCTCGCTTATGATGAGCTTGAGCAAGAATAGCTGCGACAAGACGACGCGCTGCTCCTTGAGGAAGATCGTCTTCAGGCTGCTGTACGAGCTGCTCGATACCAGCAAGCTTTGCGCCGCTACCATAGCCGCAAAGTTAAAGCCAGAAGCTTCGAGGAAGGCGACCTTGTTCTTCGGCGCGTTCAGTCCGCCAAGAATTCCAACAAGTTGACGCCAAAGTGGGAAGGCCCTTATCGGGTGAAACGAGTCACAAGGCCCGGCGCTGTCCGCCTTGAGACCGAAGATGGCATTCCGGTGAGCAACTCCTGGAACATAGAACATCTTCGTAAGTTTTTCCCGTAGGGCGCGGTTGCCGGAACCCGTTCCGGCAACCACCTTTTGTACAAGTCTTGCCGCTGTTGCATGTAATCCCTTGTACAAAGCCGGGCGCAGATCCCGTGCATAAATAGAACCCCATGTGCTCCGCACAACTTGTCCATTTCATGCATTAGTTTCTTTCTTGCATGCGTTATCTGACACTTTGTGCAGCACCTACATCCGGTAAGCAATAACGAGCCGAAGGGCTCCATATCATTATTTTCTCTTCTTTCTTCTTTTCAACAAAGGAAAAGAAGGTTCCCTCGCACACAAGTTTGCCGGGGGAAGGAGAAGATTGTGGTATGGACCAGGTGTCGTTCAAGCAAAGTTTTGCCTTGCCGGGAAGCAAACGACAGAAAAGCTAAGTTGCCAAAGTTTGAGCAATCAATTTTTAAATTTTTTGAGTTATCTTCCTCGAACGACCCTGCTTTGTATGGAAAACTTGTGCACGGAGGAACCAACTCGTGGCTAGTTGCGCCCTTACTTTGTTTCGAGTCCGCTCAACAACTTAAGTGTGCTGCATCTAGTCGCGACAAGGTTTCTTGTCGGAAGCAGCGCCGCCAGCAGGCTGCTGACGTTCCGCACTCAGCGCTCGCGGCTCAGGCGCCTGCGCCGATAAGTTCCCTAGAAGCGTAGGGTAAAAACATACAAAGGAAAGAATCTAGTAGAGGAAATAACATAGCAATTGATAACAGAAATAAAGTTATATTACAAGACAACTTGTCGCAGCTCTAACAGACTATTTTCATAACATGATTAGCAGCGACAAGGGAAAAGAGAAAACGGGCGGCCTAGTCTACGCGATCGCCCTCAACCCTCTTGATCTCGCTCACCTTATCCACAATGGGTGCGACAAGGGCCTTGAGCGCATCCAGATCAGCGTCAGGCGGCAAGGACCTGAGGACGTTGGTAAGGTTGAGGCCTGGGTTGCGGAAGGCCACCTTCATCAGCACCTTCTGGAGAGCCCCCGCGCAAATCCTGCGCGACTCGTCGGCCAGCTGCTTTGGGATCCTCTCCCGGAGCCGCTGGAGTGCCGTCGCCACGCCCTTGAAGAATAGGCTGAGCTTGGCACTGGGTTGGAGATTCTCGTCGGAGGGATACCCAAAGTCCTCCATCCCCAGCTGCGCCACCTCCTCGTCGATGACTGTGGCAATATTCACCAGACCCTCGGTCTAGTGCTCCACAGTATCTCTGAACGAGTTATGGGTAACTGCGATGCTCTCCAGCAGCGCCTTGTCAGCTTTGACCTTCTCTGACAAGGTCTTCTCCCGCTCCTTGGCGGCCTCTAGCGTCTGCATCAGCGTGGCCAGCTTCAACTCCAGGACCGCATTGGAATCCTTGGCGGCGCTGAGCTCCTTTCCCCTCTCAGCGAGAAGACCTTGCAGCTCACCGTGGGCGGCAGCATCCTTCTCACGCTCACGCTTGAGCGCGGCAAGCTCCTCGCCGCTCTTCCCGATGTTGGCCTCCAGCTGCGCCACCTTCTCCTCCAGCTCTTTCTTGGCAGCCTCTGCGATTGCGGCAGCGTCCTTTGCCTCCTTGAGCGCCCCGCCAAGTGCTTGCTCGCGCTCGGCGAGCTCCTCCTCGTAGCTGTCGAGGTTGGCCTTCCGCTGCACCAATTCGCCTTCTCGCGCGGACTGCTTCTCGGCGGCCAGCCTTTGTTCCTCCTCAGCTTCGGCCTTCTCGAGAAGGAAGGCCGTGCGCTCCTCGTCGAGTCGCTCCCGCTCCTGTGCCAGGGACCGGAGAGCTTCTTGATTGTGGCCCCGGAGCTCCTCCGCGCGCTTCTCCATGTCAACTCCCGCCTTCGCGACAAGCGCTTCTCGGGAAGCCAGCTTGGCTTGCCGTGCGCGGTAGAGTGACAGCAGCTTCCGCAGCAGCTGCTCCTCCTCAGGCTCGCCACTGCTGCTGCTGGGCGCGTCGACCAACGACAGTCCAGCAGAGGCGAGCACCTCCTCATCGAAAGTTTCCCCCTCGACCGGCGCCCTAGAGCTTGACGCCCAGGGTAGCTTGATGAAGATATCGTCACCGGCCTTCAAGTAGGCGCCGGGCTGGGGCTCCTCGGAGCCCGGCTCCGTAGAAGTGGCAGAGGGATCGGCGGTCGGCGCAGCGCCTGGCGCTCCTGCGGCCTCAGGGTCATCAGTGCGATCGCCCGACCCCTCGCCGGCTTCTGCGGCGGCAGCCTTGGCGGCCTCCTCGCCGGCGGTCTCATCAGCACCGGCCCCTTCCTCGCCGGCGCCCTCTGTCTCCATTGGCTCAGCAGCAGATGGGTCTGAAGAACGAAGAAGGGAGAAAAATCAATCAAAATCCAAGAGAAGAAAATCAGAAGAAGAAGAACTCAAGGGAAAGTTTTTGGGCAAGTGAATTACCTGTGCCAAGATCTGCAGTTGCGGTCTCGGCCGCCGCAGGATCGACGGTGCTGCCCCTTGCCGGAGAGTTCTCCCTTGCCGGAGAGCGCTCCCTTACCGGGAACTCCTCCCTTAGCGGCGTAGTCGAAGCAGATGGCACTTCGGGACCAGCTTCTGGGCGCTCCTAATATGGCTGCTCTGCTCCTACACAAATCAACAAGCAAGATATCAACAAAGGAAAAAAGCACTCATGCGCGCCTGACAGCAGAAAGCTAACTATGAACTTACGCTGGGGGCTGCGTTGGGGGCTGTTTTGCGGAGTGGTTGCCGGATCCGTCAAGGTGGTCTCGAACCCACCCCCTGCTGACACGGTGGGGTCATCTTCGATGACAATCACCGCGGCCTTGGCCCTCTTCGCCGCTCTCTGGGCCAGCGTCCTGAAAAGAAAGGAGTCCAGATTGAAGCAAGTCAGATACAAGATAAAAACAGCAAGATTGAAGAACTACAAGAGCACCAAGGAAACTTACTCTTCTTCCTCCTCGTCGGAGCTGAGCGCGGAAAGATCAAAGTTCGGCTCCCTTCCGGTGTGGCGAGGCGGAGGAGTAGGATCCCTTGCCCGCTTGGCGGGGGCGGTGGCGGTAGCCCGGGAAGATCCCGCTCCACTTGCCGCTGCTGCGTGGGGCGCTCCCGCAGCAACATTGCTTGCCGCGGTAGAGCGTGTCACACGGCTTGGCGGCTGTTGACCCGGCTGCCGCCCCGCTACGTCCGCGGCCCTGCGAAGACGCCTTCTTGGCGGGGCCGGGGGCTCCTCCTGCGGCAAGCCTTCTGAAGGCTCGGGCTCTTCCTCGCCGGCCTCGCTCGGCTCAGCTTCAGAACCGGCAGGTTCTTCCCCGCCAATGAACTCCGCGCGCTCGGCGAGTTTTGCCGCCTCTGCAGCCTCCGCCTCCTCCACAGTGAACCCGAACGCGCCCGCGGCAGCTGCGGCCGCAACCTCTTCCGCCCTAGTGGCGATGCGCTGCAGCTCCTCGTCGGTGGTGTCACGGGTGAGGCTCTTCTGCTCGTCAGCATGGACCGGCACTTCTTCCAAGTTGTCGAAGAACGCTTGGACGACGTCATTCGCAGGCTCTTGCCAAGTTGGAACGATTCCATGTGAATCGCACAACGGCATCATGCCGCGGATCTGGTCAAGCGAAGAATTGTTGCACAATGGAACGACGCCCCTCGGCAGCGTGAATGGGTGCTGGGAGTCACGTTTGAACAACTCCAGGAGCATTGCATCCAGCTCCAAGACGGTGAAGTTGTAGTTGAGGCCCGGCCGCAGCCTCATGATGTCTGCCGAGTTCTTGAATTCCCAGGCGGGCCTCCCCCTCTCCTGCAGGGGGGCGATGCGGCGGCGGAAGAAATCTGCGCCTACAGCGCCTACAGTGAGCCCGGCAAGCCTGAGGCGAAGGATCCTAGTAATGGCGATCTTCAGCCTCTCGTCTTCCGGGGCCACGTTGCTCCAGTCATTGCCGCGCACTATTGGAGCTTGGCGCACGGCGGTGAAGGGCTGCGGATTCTCCTCGACGATCCAGCACCACTCCGCTCTCCACTCCTCCCACTTGCTGCGGAGCTCACCCTCCAAGTACGCCTCCTTCTTGCCGACTCTCGAGATCCAGGCGATCCCTCCGGCAAGCGGCTCTCCTCTCTCTACCCGAGGTATGAAGAAGTGGCGGAAAAGGGCAACATTGGGGTGGACTCCGACAAAGTTTTCGCACAAATGTGCGAAAACTGCCATGGTCAGAACGGCGTTAGGGGTGAAGTCAAGGAGGCGGAAGCCGTAGGTGTTCATGATATCGCAGAAGAACTCCGAGAAGGGCGGGCAGAGCCCGCAATAGAAGAACAGCGCGAAGAATGGGTACCTGTTTGGAGCCAGTTCCGAAGCAGCGGCCGGGAGTACCCTCGTGCGCGGATGCGCCCGCGTCTCCGTCGCCCAAAAGAGGTAGAAGTACTCCCTCAGCTCCTTCACGCCGAGCTGGGGGGAGAAGATCGCCCGCTCCTTCCGCAGCGCCGCGAGCCGCTGCGCCTCGGCCGACTTCACACCCTTTCCCTTGTCGGCTTTCGGAGCCATGGCGGAGGTGGTGGGGGAGGTCGACGGCGTTGGTGATGCTGGTGGCAATGGGGGGCGGAGCGCTGCTCTCTCGGCTTCGAGAAGAAGGGGGGAGGGCGGCGGAGGTTCGTGAAGATGGAGTAGTAGCAACCAGCAAGGGGGAACGAACTGCCCCTGTTTCCTCTGCTTATAAAGAGGGACGGGGCGGACGTTTCGCCCTTCCGAATAAAGAACCACCCACGATCTCTCCCACGATGCTGCATTCAACGCGTGCCGTTAGGGGAGAGCGCGGTGGATACGGAGCGAGATTCGGCGTGGCCCAGTTCACATGTGCCCGTGCCCTGTCTTGGGCCTGGCCCAACAGCGCTCGGCACCGTGTCTGGCCCAGGCCCGGGGGCTCCTGTCGGTGTACTAGAATAGGGGTACCCTAGTACCCCGAACTTGTGCACGGGCAGTTGCAGCACCCCGCGACAAGGCTTGCCGGGCTAACACCAAGATCCTCCGTGGTTCCCTTGGAGCCATTCAAGAACAAAGTATTTAAGCTCAGGAGACAAGGCCCCGGCAAGAGGAGCTTGCCGGGAAGGCCAACCGAGGCACTCCAAGGAACTTGCCATGACGCGCCATGCGCTCCGGCAAGGCAACAAGGCCCCGGCAAGAGGAGCTTGCTGGGAAGACCAACCAAGGTACCTCGAGGCCCGGTGAGCGACAAGCCTCCGGACCCGACAAGATAACAGCAGCGGCAAGGCGCTTGCCGCGGCAGGCGGCCACTCTGTGCCCACGCTCCAGCGCATCCACCAACGTGTCGCTCTAGGGGCCTCTCCAGGCGCGCGTGGTGGGAGGCTGTGCAGCCAGCGGTGCGCAGTGGCATGCGAAGCTGACAAGATCTCCATCGTGGAGAACGATGGCGCCCCTAACGGTCCTTTTCTGCACTGTTTGGGCAACTCAGACGGGCATTTAATGCCCTTGTCCCCTGCCGTCAGGGTTAGGTAGGGTGCACTGTACAAGTAACTGTACCAACCACCTCACTTTTTACATTTGTACCCTTCTCTGTGTTGCCACCTGTCGGTGACCCCTTTAGCGTATAAAAGGAGGCCCATGCGCAACGTAGAGGGGGTTCGGTTCGACTGGTTCGCGAAGTTCGACTAGTTCGGAACCCAGAAAAACACTACACTCTCTCTCTAGAGCAAGAACACAAGATAATCAAACAAGCAGCAGTAGGAGTGTTATCTCTCCAGAGAGCTCCGAAGCTGGGTAAACTACTTGTGTGCTTCGCCTCGATCTGCTCTTCGTGCGATCTCTGCCCCTCGCCGAACCGAAAGGGGCCCAATCCGCCGGCCCCATAGGTGTTCGTGGATCAGTTTCCCCGACACACGGTGTCAACTGGGCTGTGCAGGACACTCTGGCCTGTCTAGACAGCCTTTTCTTTTATGTTTACCATAGACCAGCCCAGTAGTTTTTTTTAATTTCTGAAAATGGCTAGCCCAGTTTTTTTGTGATTTGTCAAGTAAGTCGCTTTATCAGGCTTGTTGGGCTGCAAATCTTTCAAGACGAGGAGAGTGGCCTATCAGTAATAAGAAATGGGTTGTACATTTTTAAAACACATCAAACCGGCAATTATTTTCAAATATCTTTTTTTTATTTCGAGATTTTAAATTGCATTGATTTTTATGCTTGGACAATTTATTGGATTTTATATTGATATACATTTATTTTTAAAATTAGTCTGAATGTGACTCAAAATTTCAGGATTAAAAATAGTTCAGACCGCACCGACATATGCAAAATTTCGTATAATTTTTTAACCGTGGCCACAATATGGGCTGTAATGCTAGTATAAAGAATATGGCTCCAAAAAAACCCGTAAGAATTAGCAAATGGGCTGTAAATTATTTGAAATAATGGCAGATGGGCTGTATGCTGTTTTCCACAGATTTGAGGCTTTCCACAGATGGCATGTATACTGTTGGATGTCTATCCAACGGCCGTCGTGCTTCTTCAATCTCTGCTCTTCCTGCTCCAGCCGCTCAAACAAGCGCCGGCGGGACTGCCTGCTCCCTCCTCCCCGCGGCCGGCTGTGCTGCCGCGCAGGCCTCACCGCCCCATCGTACTCCCATCGCTGGCCTAGCCATCCCTCTACTCACTCACACCTTCTGTTATTCTCTAGCGACGGCAGACGAACCAGTAAACCCTCGTACAGTCGTACTCCCCTCCGCGTGGGAAACAAAAACAACGGCCGAGTCTTCCCTACCTCCGTGTCGTTCCCTTCCTAGGCCTCGCCGTCGTCCACAGCCCTGGTGCTCTCGGCGTGGCGTGGTCAGCGTGGTCAACGACCGACATGCATCTGAAGTGGACTGTACGTGGAGAGGCTGACAGCTGGGTCCACGGCCGCACGCAAGGAAATGCCTCCTTATTACACGCAAAATAATGATTTCCTCCACCTGACATCTGGGACCCACCGAAACGGCCTCTGTATTTCCCGAAAAAAACATTACCGCCGCTGACAACTCAGACCCACCAACTATATCTTCGCACGCAAGGAAGTGCCTCCTTATTACGCACAAAAAAATGAATACTCCCCCTGCTAGCTGGGACCCAGTATAGTGGGCCTACTAAGTTGACGGGGAAGAAGGGCTTTGTCAACTTAGTCAATATGCACGATTCTAGCTCGACTGACCGTACGATGTCCATCCAACAGCCGTAGTGCTTCTTCAACCTCTGGTCTTCTTGCTCCAGCCGCCCAAACCAGCGCCGGTCGTGCCGCCTGCTCCTGCCTCCCGTGGCCGGCTGTGCTGCCATGGAGGCCTCACCGCCCCCATACTACTCCCACCGCTGGACAGGCCATCCCTCCACTCCACTCACCCACACCCCCTGTTATTCTGCGGCGACGACAGCGCAGCCGAACCAGTGAACCGTCGTACTCCTCTCCGCGTGGGCATCCACTACCGTGTCTTCCCTGGCTCCGCGTCGTCCCCTTCCTAGGCCTCGCCTTCCTCCACCGCCGTGGTGCTGTCGGCGTGCCGTGGTCAATGTGGTCAATGACCGAATTCCATCGGAAGAATACTGTATGTGGAGAGGCTGACAGCTGGGTCCACGGCAGCCGCAAGGAAGTGCCTCCTTATTACACGGAAAATAATTATTCCTCCACCTGACAGCAGGGACCCACCGGATGGGCCACCAGTATTTCGCGAAAAAATCGTTTCCCCCTGACTGTTGGGACCCACCGGACGGGCCACCATATTTCGCGAAAAAAACGTTCCCCCCGCTGTCAGCTCGGACCCACCGGAAGTGCCTCCTTATTACGCACAAAAAATGAATACTCCCCCGGCTAGCTGCGACCCACCTTGGTGGGAGGCTGACTTGTGGGCCTACTAAGTAGACGGGGATGAAGGGCTTTGTCAACTTAGTCAATATGAACGATTCTAGCTCCAGTGACCGTACGATGTCCATCCAACGGCCGTAGTGCTTCTTCAACCTCTGGTCTTCTTGCTCCAGCCGCCCAAAGCAGCGCCGGTCGTGTCGCATGCTCCTGCCTCCCGTGGCCGGCTATGCTGCCGCGGAGGCCTCACTGCCCCTACTATTCCCACTGCTGGCCAGGCCCTGCGGCGACGGTAGCCTCACACCGCAGCCGAACCAGTGAACCCTCGTACTCCTCTCCGTGCGCGCGGGGGCTTCCACTGCCGCGGGTTCCCCGGCTCCCCGTCGTCCCCTTTCTAGGCCCCGCCGTCGTCCACCGCCCTGGTGCTCTCGGTGCGGCGTGGTCAACGTGGTCAAGGAATGACTTCCATCAGACGTGGACTGTACATGGAGAGGCTGACAGCTGGGTCCACGGCCGCGGCAAGGAAGTGCCTCCTTATTACGTGAAAAACAATTATTCCTCCACCTGACAGCGGGGACCCACCGGACGGGCCACCGTATTTTGCCCCCCTGACTGCTGGGACCCACCAGCTACATCTTCACAGGCAAGGAAGTGCCTGACAGTCGGGACCCACCTGGTCAAAGCGTACGTAGCGTTGTCATTCTGGTCACGAACGTGTACGTACATATATACTGGTGGATGTAGAGGCGCGCACGTGTCGTAGTAGAGGCGGCCAGGGTGCAAGAAAGAAAATACGGCCATGTATGTGTACATACGGGCGCGGTCTCGAACGCCTACTCACGCATACGTATGACGAGGGCTCGTGTACATGGCTGGGTCGGAACGGAGAAACAACGTCGTCGTCGTGTTCATGGGTCGGAACGGAATGCGTGGTCGTGTTCATCGGGAGGGCTTGGACGGAAGAGGCGATGGAAACGAGGCATGGCGTACCACACAACGGAGGAAAAGGACCTCCTACGGTCGAAACGGGGGTCCTGTTGATCGGGAGGGGTGTGGCGTACCGCAAAACGGAGGAAACAGACCTCCTACGGTCGAAACGGGGGTCCTGTTGATCCGGAGGGGTGTGGCGTACCGCAAAACGGAGGGAACCGACCTCCTACGGTC